>NC_092814.1:42935000-43235000 GCF_023375885.2 Dermacentor andersoni
TTTTTCTTTTTTGATTATCACTCACACCTTGGCAACACGGCAAGGAGATGTGTGTGCAATGCCTAGGCAAACACATGGATACAAAGAGAGGGAGACTGGTGCATTTATACATGTTCTCCTTGTAGGGCATTTGCTGCTGCATTTTTGGACCCACACTGACTATGGTTGAAATAGATGAGGAAAACTAGGTAAGCATGATACGGTGGCGCTGTAAAAAACAATTACAACAGGAAATGTACTCAAATATTGCACATAATACACCTATTTATGCCGACATTTTGTATTCCTGTTAATGCCGTTATGGCATATTGAAGCATCTCGGTGTTCATTCTGAGCATGTCAAAAGGGAACAGGTCAGTCTTTTTGATTTTCTGAGGGATGCATAGCATTGCTTAGTCAGGGATGTTCAGCAAAAGAATTTCAACACTAATAAACTGACTTATTATACATGAAAGCTAAGGAATATTCATACGCTGCATGGGTTGACATATTCAAATATTTTTTAATAGTTCCTCCATATTTGCACAGTAATCTGTATTTGCAAAATGACGAAGTGTGTTTCTTTGATGCATGTAAATCTTATTTATATTTAATAGTGGTTCGTCCCATACTGGGAAGCATTAATTAAGTGTGATAAACATAATAAATTATAAAATGAAATAGAAAAATGTAAATTTATAATTTTATTGCTGCATGAAGTTAAAAGTCACATTTGGATTTGGCCTCATGTTTTGTTAAACAGTTTATCATGTAGCTTGTATGGTGATCCGAACTTTGGTTCTTTTTCAAAAAACACTCCTGTGTGTTTTTACTGTGCCCACAAATCTAGTAGTGAAATCAAATTTTTTTTATGATTTAATGGGAGACTGCAGTTTATTGTGTATAAAATAGCACAGCTCTTGTTTTTGTGGCATTTAAAAGGATACAGTTAGTATTGTGCTCAGCTTTCAGATTTAACTTTGTGCTGCAAATTGTATAGATATTTCTGAATGCACTGCATTTAAAGGTTATTTCCGGTGCTCTCATTTGGTTGTGCTGTTATAGTGATGATTCTTTGCCAGATAGAAGCATATGGGCATCTGATGTCAACTCACATTATTACATGACCATGAAGCACATTACCGCAACATCAGTCTTCCTGTCACAATTTGTGACTTATTGTCAAATCATTAGTTCTTTTTTTCCCCACATTGAAACTTTTATTAACTCCAAGAGCTCCTGCTAGCCCTTTGTCAACTGATGATGAGTATAGTCGCCATGATGAGTATTGTCGTCCTCGCAGTGTAAACTGATGAGTACGCGGCAGCTTGCTTCTAGTTGCTGTTTTTGACACTAGGTGGTGGTGCCAATGTTAGCAACTAGGATACCCATGTTGGCACCCGGTACAAAGGGTATGGCCACTCAATATCATCACCATCAACATTCCCTATATGTAGTCTTTCCCTCTATTACGGGTTGCTTGAATGCTTGCATTGAAAACATGCCTGCATATACAGTGCATGCTTGGGAATTTTGTTACCTTTGTCATTTTCTGCGCTATGAAAGGAGTTGAAGTTTTGAGTTGTTCTGCTGGCCTGCAGCTCAGAACTTTAATTTAGTTAATTTTGAAAAGGTGAATGCATCCGAACAGCATTTCCACACGAGTTGCTGCTAACTGTGCTTTTCACACTGTACTCTTGCTTTTGCCTTCATGGAAAGTGAGTGCCATACTTCAGTCATCCATATTATTTTGGTTGTGGTCATTTTCTACCTATGTCATGATATTGTCATCATCATCATCAGCCTATTTTTATGTCCACTGCAGGACAAAGGCCTCTCCCTGCAATCTCCAATTATTCCTGTCCTGTGCCAACCGATTCCAGTTAGCGCCTGCGAATTTCTTAATTTCATCACCCCACCTAGTTTTCTGCCGTCCTCAACTGTGCTTCCCTTCTCTTGGTACCCATCCTGTAACCATAATGGTCCAGCGGCTATCTAACCGGCGCATTACATGGCCTGCCCAGCTCCATTTTTTTCTCTTGATGTCAATCAGAATATTGTCTATACCCGTTTGCTCTCTGATCCAAACCGCTCTCTTTCTGTCTCTTAACGTCATGCCTAGCAATTTTTGTTCCATTGCTCTTTGCCACGGTCCTTAACTTGTTTTCGAGCTGCTTTGTCAGTCTCCAAGTTTCTGCCCCATATGTCAGCACTGGTAAAATGCACTGATTGTACACCTTCCTTTTAAATGATAGTGGTAAGCTTCTAGTCAGGAGCTGGAAATGTCTATGGTATGCGATCTAACCCATTCTTATTCTTCTGTGAATTTCCTTCTCATGATCAGGGTTCCCTGTAATTAATTGACCTAGGTAAACGTACTCCTTCACAGACTCTAGAGGCCGACTGGCGATCCTGAACTCTTGTTCCCTTGCCCGGCTATTTATCATTATCTTTGTCTTCTGCATATTAATCTTCAACCCCATTCTGACACCCTCCCTGTTAAGGTCCTCAATCATTTGTTGTAACTCGGCCACAGTATTGCTGAATAGAACAGTGTCATCGGCAAACTGAAGGTTGCTGCGGTATTCGCCGTCGATCTTTACTCCTAAACCTTCCCAGTTTAGTAGCTTGAATACTTCTTCCAAGCACGCAGTGAATAGCATTGGAGAGATTGTGTCTCCTTGTCTGACCCCTATCTTTATAGGTATCTTCCTACTTGTGTAGAATTAAGGTGGCTGTGTAATCTCTGTAGATATTTTCCAGGGTATTTATGTATTGTCAGCATGCTGTTATGTAAAAGTGTTTTAATTTTTCATCTTAAACTTCAACATCCTGCTAAGCTTTGTCACTCTTGTAAGGAATTAACTAGCCAATCGTGCTTAGTAAAAAAGGAAATCATGTGCTAGTTTTTTTTTTTTTTCGATGCTTAAACTTTAAAAATAGTTACTTCGTCTGGACTGTGAAGATTTGGTATTTTATTTTTATGTATTATGATTGTTTAGAACTTTGATATGTTACCTGCAAGCACCTGTTAGTTGAGGCAGTTGTTGGTCTGCACCCTTTCAAATTTTACACAAGTGGTTGTAGTCGATGCAGGAAGTCTCTCCAGGTGCTCCTTGCCATAATCATAGGATGTGTTTTTAGAACTAGGAAAAGTGAGAGATTTGGTAGATACGAGAATACAAACTATGCTTGTTTAACGAAATGATTGCTCTGAAATTGAAGGGCGTTTTTTTTTTTTTCATTTGTCATATTTTTTTCTTCAGTGTACCTCCCCTCAATTTCTTGTTTATTTCATTCTCGATTTGTTGCCTTCCTAGCATATTATTAACCTGCCAACTGTCCTGAAATTGTGTGTGAAGTTTACTAACTTAAGTGCATTTTACAATTTTACAAATGTTGCCTCAAACTTTATGAAAATTAAGTTTTTCGGCGAAAAAGATTTGCTTGTTGGTCTTCGAACCTACCTTTGGAAGTCTTCTGAAGGTGAAAGCACACAAGAGGAGTACCTGCTTGGAGCAAATATACTGAGACAAGTTCTGGAAGCAGGTGAAATTGCCAACAGGAAAGTTGCTGGAGAAGTCATTGTGATCTAAAAGCAATGGGTTGCTTGTCAGTCTCTGCTGTTCCAAGTTTGCTGCTGCTTGTCTGTTCAGGGCAAGCTTTGCATAAATGTGTGCTACGCTTTATCCTTCTTGGTGTTGTGTCTGCGGGACTTCACAAATTTTAAAGCTCACAGATTGGCAGATATGCTGATATCTAACAAAGTTACAGTTCTGGATGCAATAATCTTTTCTGCAGGGCCCACCAGGCAAGCCATGCACCAAACAAGACGGAGGAAAAAGCGGCCCAGCTATGGGGTTAGAACTGTGGAACTGTCTCGGGGCAAGAAAGGTTTTGGCTTCACAATCTCGGGCCAGGCACCATGCATCCTCAGCTGCATTGTTGCTGGCAGCCCAGCTGAGCGTGTGGGTTTGCGGCCAGGTGACTTCCTTGTTGCAGTGAACGGGCACAATGTGTCGCGGGCACCCCATGATGACGTGGTGCGGCGGATCGGGAGTTCATCTGGTCCCCTGAAGCTCCAGATTGCCGAGAATTATTACTCTGATTCCTCCGATGAGGAAGCAGCCACCCCTGGCCGTACCCACCACACAAGGCCACGGCATAGACACGTGCCTCGCTTGGCAGCACGGGATGCCCATGGGCTCTTCCCTCCAAGCGTGAGTGGCATGCCATTTGTATAACTTGCAGTTTCATGAAATCACCTTTAGAACTTTAAGCAGGTTTGATAGGTGATTCACCTCCAAGGTGGCTTAGTAGCGTTATGCTGCTGCGTATGAGATCACGGGTTCAATACCTGTCTGTGGTGACCACATTGATATGGAAGTGGAATGCGAAAATGCTTGCGTACCATGCTTAATTGAGAGCCTTCAACCTAGGCATCCTTCATAACCCACTGTACAATTTCAGCATGCTAAACCCCACAATTTCATTTATTGACGATTTTATTTTTGGTTAATAGTCAGTGCCATCTTGCACTGTAACACAAGCATTTTCTCGGTTCTCTGTAAAGGGACGGTGTTGTGCAGCTCCATCTGTCATTGCCAGACCACTGCTCTATCAATTTGGTACTGATCTCTTATTTCATTTGACTAGTGCAGGCCTAAGCAAAATAATGTTATCATATGTCTGTGGCCAGCATGTGATACTCCATGCCTGAACGTTTCCGGTGAATGTGGAGTGAAGCAGAATAAAATGTGGTGTTGCCTTAGTCCTCACTTATCTCCATGTATCACACACAGACGTATAAGTCTACAGTGGCATGCTTGTTCATACTGAGGTGATTCACCAGACATAGAAATAAACACCACGCAGGTGGGGCACAAAAAAATTGAAATTGGTGAGGTGCTTCAGCTGCTTCTCCACAAAAGAAAACTGCTATTTCAGTGATTGTATTCGAGGTAACGTGCAGTAATGCATAGTACAGTCATATATTCCAAAGGTTTTATCAAGGCATACCGTAAATGCATGCACTTCACATGAATGCATGAGATAATAGCCTTTCTTGTGCTGGTTGTATGCATAGCATAGTTATGCAGTTTGTGTTCTAAAATTTCAGAGGAAAGTTGACGTTTATATACAATGTCAGGTTTTGCTACGCAAAGTATTAGCCTTCCCTGGTAAGAATTAATGGTGATTCAGAATCACAAAACTGCATTGATAAATTTGAGCATGGCATTTGCCCTCTGAAGTCTAAACATACAAATAAATTTCACAGTCCTTCTAGACTATGAATGCTCCCTTCCTTATATTGGTATACAGGGTGTCCCAACTATTATGCACCAAGATTTAAAAATGTGCAAATGCCACATAGCTGGACTGAACCAAGGTAATGTTGTTTGCCGTCACTTGGAGATACTCAGATTTTTTCCATTCTGCCTAATTACATAGTCTTAATTACCTTCTCAAATATTATAATTAGATGAAACGAGTCAATGAAAAAATTGTAGAGCAACATAAAAAACTCCCGATACAGCTTTCTGTTGCTCAATACATGCTACATAAGATTGTTTCTTCGAGCGTGAAACAAGCCAGAATTGCCATGCGTCTGGCCATTTGAGACACTTCGCATGTGTTATTGGGCTTCTTTTATGCTCGTAAAAACACATTTTGTAGCATGTATTGAGCAGCAGTTTGGAGCACTGCAACTGTACCCTGTCTTGCTGGTGTTTAGCTTTGTTCTAACTTTGTGCCAAAGGGGGCACGAGGAACAGAACAGAACATAGCATTTTCTTTTGTATGCGGGGACCCCGACTCAGTGGAGTCACATGATAACATTAATTTTGGTACATTGTTTAAATCTGGCCATTGGGGCTTAATGCAGTGAGTAACATACTTTGGAAATTGCTGCATCCCCCCTCCCCTTATAAAAAAAAAAAAAAAGGGGACGACGCTAACGTTTCACCTTTAAGAGTGGAATGCGATAGCATTCAGAGATCCCTGAGTGCTTCTCGCACTTCCAGGCAACTGCAGCTTCATCATCATTAGCCTATTTTATGTCCACTGCATGGTGAAGGCCTTTCCTTGCGGTCTCCAATTGCCCCTGTCCTGTTCCAACCGATTCCAGCTAGCGCCTGAGAATTTCTTAATTTCCTCACCCCAATTAGTTTTCTGCCGTCCTCAACTGCGCTTCCCTTCACTTGGCACCCATTCTCTAACCCTAATGGTCCACCGGTTATCTAATCTGTGCATTACGTGACCTGCCCAGCTCAATTTCTTTCTCTTAATGTCAATTAGGATATCGGCTATCCCTGTTCACTCTCTGATCCGCACCGCTCTCTTCCTGTCTCTTAACGTTATGCCTAACATTCTTCATTCCATCACTCTTTGCCACGGTCCTTAACTTGTTTTCGAGCTGCTTTGTCAGTCTCTAAGTTTCTGCGCCATATGTCAGCACCGGTAGAATGCATTGATTGTACTTTTCTTTTTAATGATACATGTAATGGTAAGCTTCCAGTAAGGATCTGATAATGTCTGACGAAGGCGCTACAACCCATTTTTATTCTTCTGTTAATTTCCTTCTTATGATCAGGGTCCCCTGTGAGTAATTGACCTAGGTAAACGTACTCCTTCACAGACTCTAGAGGCTGACTGGCGATCCTGAACTCTTGTTCCCTTGCCCAGCTATTGATGATTATCTTTGTCTTCTGCATATTAATCTTAAACCCCACTCTTATACTCTCTCTGTTAAGGTCCTCAATCATTTGCTGTAACTCGTCCCTGGTGTTGCTGAACAGGGCAATGTAATTGACCTAGGTAAACGTACTCCTTCACAGACTCTAGAGGCTGACTGGCGATCCTGAACTCTTGTTCCCTTGCCCAGCTATTGATGATTATCTTTGTCTTCTGCATATTAATCTTAAACCCCACTTTTATACTCTCTCTGTTAAGGTCCTCAATCATTTGTTGTAACTCGTCCCCGGTGTTGCTGAACAGGGCAATGTCATCTGCAAATTGAAGGTTGCTGAGATATTCGCCATTGATTTTTACTTCTAAGCCTTCCCAGTTTAATAGCTTGAATACTACTTCCGAGCACGCAGTGAATAGCATTGGAGAGATTGTGTCTCCTTGTCCGACCTCTTTCTTTATAGGTATCTTCCTACTTGTGTAGAATTAAGGTAGCTGTGGAATCTCTGTAGATACTTTCCAAGATATTTACATAAGTGGCCTGTACTGCTTGATTACGTAATGCCTCTATGACTGCTGGTATCTCTAGTGAATCAAATGCCTTTTTGTAATCTATGAAAGCCATATAGAGAGGCTGATTGTACTTTGCAGATTTCTTGAGTACCTGATTGATTAAATGGATGTGATCCATTGTAGAGTATCCCTTCCTGAAAACTGCCTGTTCCCTTGGTTGACTAAAGTCCAGTGTTGCCGTTATTCTATTGGAGATTACCTTGGGGAATATTTTATATAATACTGGAAGTAAGCTAATGGGCATAAAATTTTTCAATTCCTTAACGTTTCTTTTTTTGTGGATTAGCATAATGTTGGCATTCTTCCAGTTCTTTGGGGCCCTTGAAGCTGATAGACAGTTTGTGTAAAGAGATGTTAGTAATGAAGGGCCGATATGTAACCGTAATGTTCACCGGGAAATGCTGGCGGCGAATTTTATGCATGAAGGCGAGCTTTGTGGTTCTTTTTGTTGGTGTGCAAGGAACCGAGGGGGCCATGCTGCTACTACTAAGACACCTCAAACGGCAGCTGGAAAACGCTATGGCGTTAAAAGGGGTTTGTGTTTGAGTTTCCGCATTGCAAGTATGTTTTCTTGTATATTGAGATTGCAGTCCAATGCTATCATGTCTGTAGGTTGTGTGTAAGTCATACTGTACGATTTTTCTACGTATTTTGCCTTGAAAAATTCAATTAGTTCAGTAATTTCCTTACACCACGCCTGTGTGATTGGGTATGCGGGGTTCGAAATTCCTTTTGCTGAAGCGATGTTCGACGCTGGATGCTGGATGCCAACACCGGATTTTCTGCTACACGGGGCCCTTAACGCTATCGGGTTAGAACGAAAAGAAGGATCAAAGAAAGTAGGCATGCCTATGAGAGCCCAGTGAGCTAGAGGTGAACTGTGCAGCACATTTTAGAGTTGTCTAGTCAGTGACCCTGTTGCGAAAATACACAGCACCAAAAGGCAAACAAAAAAGTTTGAAACATTGCTTACCAACTTGTCTGATATACAAACCTTGCTGTCTAACGAATGCTCACTTGTATCTAATCCGTTATTGTTTAAACAGAGTCTTGGTTAAGCAAGAAAAGGCAGAAAAATAAAAGATTAGACAAATTCTTTTACTAGTTCCTTGTGGTGTTAGGAAGTTTTAACAGTGGTTTCATGGGACTGGTTAATATATTATTGATGAACAGTGATTACATTGCATCCTATTGGGATTGGAGCGGTCGTAGTTGTAGGGAGGACCTTGGGGCGACAGGACTAGGCGAGCAGGATTTATTTACATTATTTACATCTTAGACAAGACATACATCGACAGTCTAGCGTGACTCCCAAATGGAGCACGCAAGACGACGCATACAGCAAACAGCTTACAAGCACATAGCTCACGACGACGAGCACGACAACGAGCACACTCTAACAGCCGTCAAACGCTGCTTATAAGCACTTGGTCCCCCCTTGATTCCAAGCGGACAGAAACGTTCGTCCAGTCATCGTTCGACGTCACCGTAGATCAGCCCTTTTGGAGGAAGATGAGGGCTGTCGACTTGGAGGAGGATGAGGGCTTACATACACGTGCCGCACACACCCACAGGTGCAATGGTCCGGAGCCGACGTCAGAGGGGCTTTGTAGAGCTCTGAGCCGTTCCGGGTAGCACATTGTCTGGCGTCTTGGTCGGAACGTGGGAAGGAGCCCCTGTCGGCGTTCCCGCGGCAACTCCCCCACTCATAGCAGAACAGGGCGGCGTTGTCGTGTTGCGCACAAAGCCTGCTTCGTCGAACTCCTTCACTCGCAACGGCGACGAGGCTAGAGGTTGGCGGCGGCGTTCCAAGATGAGGTTACCACCGCTGGCGTAAATGGCTGGCAAACTTGCACTGCAGCTGGCCGTTCTTAACAATCCTCAATGAACCATAGACTGAACCTATTTAGTTTTGAAAACTTTTTGTGAATATAAACAGTCTGGACACATAGAAATATCTTGAAATCTGTGGCGTTATACAAATATTCCGCTGCTGCGAATAATTTTCTTTATGAATAGCCAGCACTTCTCCACCAAATTAACCCAAAGCCAGTCTTGAACAAATACTTCAACACTCTAGTAGAACTCGTAACACACTGTCTTTTTAAAGGTGTTCTCCCCTTGGTCATGGATGTCGTGGACAACGTCTGGGCTTCTGCTGGGTTGTCTCTCAGTGCTTTGCATATAATGGGCAATGCATTTATATTTCTGCATTCGCCATGGTAATGCATTTTTTTTTTTCCTTGTCAAGGATTTCAGCTACCTCTTCATGCTTTGTGCAGACTAATCAAGCAGACAGCAACAAGGCATTGCTGGAGCTTATCCTGGAGCAAAAGGGGCTGCGGACCTCACTGGTCTTGCGTACAGTTGTGGGCTACCTTGGCACCATTGAACTACCTCGTGAGGTGGCTGGTTCGCGGCTTCAGGCCATTCGCAGCTGTGTACGTCGCCTGCGCCTTGAACAGAAAGTGCACACGTTGGTTCAGTTGTCAGTGCTGCGAGATGGTGTGCTGCTGGCTGACCTGCGGGGTGCAGCCCTGGCACGTTTTCCAGCTGAACGCATTGCATTCAGTGCGGCTTATGCTGATGATAGCCGCTTTCTTGGCTTGGTCACCAAGGGAGCAGATGGTGCCCTCTCATGCCACGTACTCATGGTGGACTCGCGGCTGAGACTTCCCCCAGGCGTATTGCGGGCAGCACCTCTGCACACATCTGCAGAGCCCATCTTACGGGCTGTAGCTGCACTCTACCATCGTGCAGATGGCCCTAACGCCTCACCTCAGCCCAGCCAGGCAGGCAGCAGCAATAGCAGCAACAGTGACAGTGGGATTGGCTTCAGGGATGAAGGTACGCAGAATAATGTATTGCCCAATATTTTCTCTTTAGATTATGAGAAGACAAAGTATGCAGTGTACAGCTACTTGGAAACATTTTAGACATGGATGCTCAGAAGTGAGATTTTTTTTTTTTTTTTTTCAGCCCGTGTGTGCTGGCAGGAATTGAAAGATGTAGGTACTCAGACTGCATGGATGAGTGGAGTGTCCATTACTGTACCTGTGTCCATTGATGCCTTACTGCACACTTGGAAATTAAGGAAGACAGCTTATTCGTTTGAAATTTCGAAGTAGCTTTCCATTACCCTTTACAAAAGCTTTGCTTAGAATGCCATTGTTGTGCCCTGTGTAGAACAAAGTGCTTGTTACATGTTTTTATTCTAGCTGAGGCAGAAATAAATGAACATGTGAAAACAAGGCCTGCCTGTATAAAAACTTTGCTGGTGCATACAGATAGTGCACAACAATGTCATATGTCTCTGCTTCTACATGCTGGTTGATTGATTGATCGTTTGTTGGCCATGAAAGCCGATTAAGCAGACACTGTTAAAACTGGCTGTTACTGTCAGCTTGCAGAAGCTCTGTTCTCACTCATGTGTACCTTAGTGTCACCACAAGGACAGGCGAAATGAGCCCGTCGTAGGCATTGGCAACATGGCAGTGCAGTTTGCACATTTCTCCCACATGAGTCTTTCCACTAAGGATTTACAAAGAGCATGTATGACATACAAAGACTTTCAACAAAAAATCAGCTAAGGCTGGTAAAGTAGTCTTTCAGAACAAGTATCAGTAACTTTATAGGAAAATGTATTTTTAATACTGGAAACAATAAAAGAAAAACTTATCTTTTTTTAAATTTTGGGCTGATATCTCGGTGCCGGAACGTCAGCATGATGTCAAGGATTTCAAAGTATTTTCGTATATTTTGCTCATGTTGGCACAAGAAATATTTGAAACTTGCTGGATCGAGTGTTTTCTTCCTTATCAATTCAGTGGGGCCTTTCTTTACCTATAAACAATTACTAACTAGGTTCGAGTAAACACTGTCGAAATCCATGACATCATGTCAAGTTGGTACGGGAACTTCAGGGGTGTTGCTATTCATTGTTGTTTTTTATTTGTTTAATGCATTACTTAGCCTCCACTGATGGCCGTTTTCCTATTGCAGTAGTGCAATTTACTAATGCAACCGAATGTTTCAGTTTAGTGCCCCTTTAATCAAAATTACAATGCTTAATGCTTTCAGGTAAGCTGGGCATGATCGTACACAATTTTCGGCTTTGATAAAAGAAAGTTGTCTACATTTGCCTTAGCAAAAGGCAGATGCAAGCAGCTGCTCTCTCCTCATCACACAGTTATAGTCTATATGTGACAATGTGTGCTTTACTGCTGTCTACATGTACATTCCCACAGCAGCAAACTGTAAAAAGGCTGACAAGAGTATTGGGGGAGTACAGGAGCCTAACACAGCTTTGTTTGATATGTTGGATGTCTAATTATGAAAATGTATTCACAAGGCTGTGAAGTTTCAGTGGGTTTCTTTATACAAGTGTACTAGATTTGCTCAGCACTAGTAGGTTCAAAGCTAATGTACAGGCAACATTTAGATTTAGGCTTTTCAGTTCAAATGAAAACTATTGAAAACACTGCATCGTGTCAGATAGTATGTGAAGGCTGTGGCAGGACTTCTCCAACTTGCATTCCTGATGCAGGTAACTCGAGTGACCGTGTGCTTGTGGTGGATGTGGAAAACCAGCCACGCTTCCAAAGCTTCAGCTTGGACCGGCAGGGGGCACTGCCTGCGTGCCCAGACACTGAGCGGTTGCGGGCACGGGCCATGCCAGATTCTGTAGGAGTCAGTGGCGAGGCTCCCCTTGCCTTACCAGATTGGGTAGACAGCAGCCCCCTTGGAGGCTCCTTGCTGGATGACACGCTCACAGCTGCAGATCCTTGTCCCGACGGAGAGAGTGTTGATCTCCAGTCATCTACCAAGGGAGAAGATGGCAGTTCGTCAGCTACCCCACGTAGGGTGTGTACTGCTATACTATCTGTTTTCAGCATATTATTGAAGTCCTTCTGCTGTGTTCAGCCTGTACTAGCAGCAAATAATGTGGCATGTTACACGACTTCAGCCAACATGCCAAACATGGAACTGTATCCCTGCATAGACAAGTTGGGTTTTTCTGCAGCCTCTGTGTGCCACTACTCCTAAGGATAGGTATCTCTAAACCTTCCCAAGTTAATCACACATGCACTACTAAAGATAAAGTTGGCCAAACCATGCATGTCTAGTTTCATATTGTGCATTGACAGGTGGGGCTCTTTAAAAAGGCAAGCTTTTGCTGGGCCGAACTGCTCACATAGAGATAACAGTGGTTTAAGAATGCTACTGCCATTTGTTGTCACCAGGTAGTGTTTCCTGTGGGCGTAACTGAAATAAAAGTTTATGCTTGTTTATTTTAATAATTCTTTACCTTCGAAAACAAGAGGGCATGAATCTTGTTTTCAGACTCTATTAGTGTTACTGCTTGCCATACTTCTAATTTTTACTCGAAGTCATCTTTGTCCCCACTCTTTTCTTTCTTTTTTCTTTTCTTCTTTTACTCAAATGAGCTCTGTTGCAACAGTTTAATCATGCCAATTTCCGACACAATGAGTGCCTGTACCCACTAAATATGGTACAGAATCTTGTCCTCTTCAGCACATGAAGTCCACAACCAATCTCACCGGTAAGCACAGCCAAACTGTGTCTTCACTGCAGAGCACATAGGTATGCTCTGCCGGCTATTTTTCTGTGCGCATATGCACTGTGGCTATTTGCCAAGTGAATGCATCACTTGACATCAGTATAGATACTCCGTAAGCGGCATATGTACATTAGTACACCACTTCTAATTTGGGGGCCTCGAGGTGGTCAGGTCGGCAAACACTGCATAGATGTGAGCTTTTCACAACGGCCGACAGTGACTAGCTTAGCTCCACTCTGTCCTACACAGAGGCAGAATAATCACATGGCCCTTCCTTCTCTGCTGCTTCACACTGGGGCTAAAACGATGCTTGAGCAGGCCGCGGACACTCACAGCAGACTGGAACAAGCTTGCAAACTGGAAATTTCTTGACATTTGTCTCCTATACTATGGTTGGTGCGGAATGACGATGATTCATGTTCTTGCATAACTCATAATCTGATGATGTGTAGTACTTGCAAAACAATGAATCAGTGCTGTGCACAATACAGTAGAACCTTGTTCATACACTTTAGAAAAAGAAACTAACGCAAGAACGTACTAACTGAGAAAATGTATAATCCAAAAGTAACTAAACAAATTTTCACAGACTCAGCTGTTGACATCTACGCAATGCGAAGCATTGCACAATAATTGCAAATCGCAATAAGACTGAAAGGTGGGCTAGTTGGTTTGACTTCATTGTGGAAAGTTTTGCGGGCACTGAATGAAGACAACAAGAAAAGGGCACAAAGACCAGCGCTGGTCTTTGTGTCCTTTTCTTGTCTTCTAAGCTTGTGCGAATAGTGCTTTTTTGGTTTGAAGTGAATTCGAAGCGAATAGTAATTCTTCTCGAATAATTTCGAATCGAATACTTTGAATAGTAGCAAGCAAAGACCAAAAATATACGGCAGAGGGCTAAGGTCTAGGATTTATTCAAGGAAAGTAAACAACTTGATTATTAACAAAAATCTACAAATTTTCGTGCAATAACACCAGCTGTTCCACATGCTGGGGTTTGAGGTGCTCCCTTCTGCAGCTTACAACGGCTCCTGCAGTCGAACAAAACCTTTCACTTCTTGTCTGGGTGGCTGGTATCGAAAGATACCTACGGGCAGCTGCAACCAGGGTTGGGTAAAGGTGGCTGCCCTTGCTTTTCCACCACACAAGGGGGTCTTCGGACCAGGAAAGAAGGGGGCCTTGAAGTACCCAGCAACCTCATCCGAGATTGTACGGCTAGCCTGATGATGTGCACGCGAACTGAAGTGTGTAAAAGCACTTCACACAGAGTCCCTGATGAGTCTGCAGAGCAGGTGCTGTTCTCACTTGTTGCTGTACCATGTTGATAAACTGGCACAATCTCTTCTGCTGCCGTTGTGAGTAGAGTGAACGTCCATTGCTTTGCGGGTCGTTCAGCATAACAGACATCCTTGTATCCAATCGACCAACATTGCCAAGGCAGGAAGGCGTGACATCTTGATAGCAGGGAACCTCGTCTTGATGCTACGCAAAAGGCTTGAGGCAAGCAATGCTGCCTCACGACCTTCGGAAACATGTTCAGCTAGAACCACCTCAGTACACTGCAACAGGGGAATGACTTGTGACAGCGTGGGATATCTGTCCCCAGACAGTCAAGTTGTGGCGTGGTCAAGTGGCTTCAAGACTTGCACTGCTGCATTCATAAGCTTCCACTGACTTGTGTTCAAGTTTGGAACTGCGTCAGATTCTGAAAGTTCTACAGTGATGACCGTACGGAGCTTCATGAGCCTGGCCATTATGGCATGCTTACTGTTTCATCCCGTCGGGATGCCTTGTATAACCTCGAGAGGGTCCAGCTGCATGTTTCTCTGAATTTCCTGAAGCCGTCCTTGGGTCTTGGCTCTCCCTTTTTATCTAGCCACAATCGCTCTGGCCTTAGCACAGAGCTGCAAAAACCCTGACACTTCTCTTTTGGCATCACTGACACACAACTGAAGGGTGTGTCCGAAACACTGTACACCACTCCAGGACGACCGCGCTTCTGCAGAAGTAAAGTTCGTTCCATTATCTGTAATGACGAAGATCGGCACAGTATCGTGGGCTGGAAGTTCCCGCTCCTCGATGACACCTGCGATAAATAGCTCCAGGTTTTCTGCAGTGTCAGAGTCTGTCATCTCCGTGCAGGTCAATGCATGCACGTGTTGCACAAAGTCGCTGTCGATGACGTGACAAGTTACACAAACGTAGCTGTCATTTGCCCGCGATGTCCGACCATCAGTTGTCATTGAAAGCGACTCCACTCCGCTTGCAAAAATGTCCCCGAACTTCTTTTTCACCTTCTCTTTGCTTGATGCGTAGAGGTCCGGAATAATGGCTCTCGAGAACGTTGTCCGAGACGGCACGGCATAATCCGGCATAGCGAACTTCATCATGTCGAGGAAACCCGGTTCATCGACAATGTTGTGGGGGTGCATACCACGAGCTATGAAGCGAGCTATCATTTTTGTCATATGTTGGGCTTTTGGGGCCGACGCTTTCATTTTCGGCTTGAAACTGTCGGCTATGGATGGCTTTTGACCACTTGCCTTACTTGCCCCCTTGAGCTTGGATGGCCTTTCGCGTGCGTCCAGCTTCTCTTGGTAGTCCTAGTGCAAGTCCGGGTGTCTCCTTAAATGTGTTGCTAGGGTTGTTGTCGTACTTGTCGGGGTCTTCAGGACTGCCTTGCATTTAAGACATCGAGCTTCGGTTCCTGGTGGAATCTTTACAAATAAGTTCCAAATCGGATTGCTGGCCGCATGCAAGTCCCCATGGTGCTCTCTGGAGTGGTCCAGGGCGGCTGGGATTGATCAAATGTCGCCGCAGCAGAGACAGAGTCACCCACTAAACACAATCAACCACACCACCACGCCGACGAGATGCGTTTTTGCACGCCTTTGTTCTGAGTATAGTTCTGTTTTCCTGGCTTGGTTTGGATGGGATTGGATTGGGAAAAGTATTACTGAATCCAAAACCGAAACTTCTGAAAACGCCTTCTCCCTGCCCCCTGTGGCCATTTGTTCGGGCCGAATACATTGAAATTTCCAAATAACAAAATTCGAATCGAAGCGAATATTGAATATCGCATTATGCGTTCAACTATTCGAAAATATCGAATATTCGCACGAGCCCATTGTCTTCGTTCAGTGTGTGCAAAGCTTTCCACAATGACGTTGCGATTCATTACGCCGACGCACATCAAGCTGTTGGGGCTTCGGCGGCCCAAGACACGTCTTGTTGTTTTCCTATTGCTATTGCGCAGTGTTTAAAGACAGCGACGGAAAACTGAAACGAAATCGAGCTGGTGGGCAAAGCCGGATGCCGCCGAAGTGAAATGTGATGCTCGTATCGCAGTGCCTGCAGCAGGAACGGGCGGCGCGTTTGGGCTATCGCCAATTAAAAGCGCGCAGTACGCTTTCAACGGCATTACATGCTGTGAAACAGATTGGCGAAGATGCTTATTGCAGTAGGCTTGGCTGCGATAGCTGTGAATGCAGCGTGCGAGGACTCCAGGGAACACCGTATTTTTTCGTGGAAGGACGCAGCCCCAACTTTGCTACTGTGCAGTCCCATGATCGAATGGCCGTGCTGTAGTTTTTCTGAAAGACTACAATCTTTGACTCTCGCACATGTGTTTAAAACGAGCGCACTTAATGCTTAATGCATCCTTTCCGCCAGTGCCGGCGCAAAGACACCTCGCAGATTCGAGAGAGAAAAGAACGCGACTGCCTCTCTGCAACACATGCAGTTTATGTACTTTACGCTGACGTAATTGGAGAGCGTGCGGGCGGGATGCGCAGCTGGCCGCGGCGCACGGGAGAGTCAAGTGAAGGGGCAGCCAGCAATTGATCAACATTGTGGTCACAAGTTGGCCATTATGTCGAATTCACGTGTGTGTGGCACGCTTTTCTGCCAGCTTTGGGTTTCGATGTGTGTGATGGGCCTTAAGTCGGGTTATACGCCTGCTCCGGGACATAGTTTATCTGCTCACAAAACGGAAACGCTGATTAGACACCGATAAGCTTTGACGGGCCTACGAGCAGGACGGTCGAGGAAGGAGATGCACACAGCATGCTTGTCAAAACAGGTGCCTGCTTCAATGTGATGCTTGCGATAATGGCAGAGGGCCAGAAGCAGCTGTGAGGACGAGCTGGGGCGCGATCGGAAATAGCTGTTCGGAGCACGTGTTCAGTTATGACGTGTGCAATTGGCCTAGGCTGTGCCGACTTTGCACAGCTGAGGCATCTGTTCTTTATTCTATGGTGAACCACGATGTGTATGAAGCTGCCAGCGACCTGAACAGCAGGTCTGGTGGTTTCGATGCAGAGTGAAGTTACGGTTTGCAAGTGGCGTACATGTATTTTTACTGCAAAGATAAGTTACCTTATGCATGTTCCAAATCATTACTGTCTTACTTTCCAATTATTCTGTTTCGAAAATGTCTCATAATGAATGCACCTCCTAACTTTGATTCGGTATATTTGGGAAAGAAGTGTGTTCATTACGCTGGTACATACGGTGTTTGCTGGTACCGGAATAAGAAACTGAGTGCGTGCTGGTGTTTTCACGTTAGACGGGCGGGCAAGTATTGTGGTGAAGCTGCTGCGGTGGGCGGCCATATACTGTTCTCGATCGCGCGTCCCTCGGGCATTTTCTTGTTTACATGGAATCTAGCGGCCGGAAATTGTGTCATACGATCGCAGCTTGGCCATATGCTGTACTTTGGTGCCGAAAATTTTTGCTTTCCGGAATCGTATGAACAGGTAAAAAAAAAGTAAGTGTAACTCTAACGATGTGTATGCAAAAAAAAATCTGAAAATGCACAATTTCTTTCTTTTTTTACTGAGCCAATTAAATGCGGTAAATTCATAAATGTGTTCACCTATGACATTGCATGAAAGAACCATGTCATTAAAGTATTATAAAATTTGTAATTGCACCTAGTTGCACACTTTATTAAAAAGAAAGTTTACCTCCAACCAAGTTTTGCTTATTTGCTTAAACTTCAAAGAGTGCTTATGTCACCAAGAGTTTCTTTATGATAAAAATACTTTGGTGAAGCCTCATCCACACAATCACCAACTAGCCCAATTTTTTTCCAAGAGAACTGGCGATGGTCATTTTTGGGGTCTGGGACATTTTGCGCGGAATGACCTACTCTCTTATTTATGGTTGAATCATGGTAAACAAAGAAGCCAATCCGCTAGGTTGTCAAAGTTGCATTTGCGATTGGTCATCTGTGCACTGCACGCTCAGCGCTTTCCTTTATGTGTTAAACAGCGAAGCATTCTCGGGTAACCTCTTTGGCTAGGCTAATGCGAGTTCTTACCATCCTATGGTCACTGCAGCGCACCTTGCTGAGCACGTCCACATCTTGTATGATGCCAGGGTTAGCGCAGAGTATGAAGTCTATTTCATTTCTAGTCTCGCCATTTCGGCTCCTCCACGTCCACTTTCGGCTAACCCGTTTGCGGAAGAAGGTATTCATTATCCGCATATTATTCATTTCTGCAAATTCTGCTAATAACTCTCCCCTGCTATTCCTAGAGCCTATGCCATATTCCCCCACTGACCGTCTCCAGCCTGCTTCTTGCCTACCTTGGCATTGAAGTCGCCCATCAGTATAGTGTATTTTGTTTTGACTTTACCCATCGCCGATTCCACGTCTTCATAAAAGCTTTCGACTTCCTGGTCATCATGACTGGATGTAGGGGCGTAGACCTGTACTACCTTCAATTTGTACCTTTTATTAAGTTTCACAACAAGACCTGCCACCCTCTCGTTAATACTATAGAATTCCTGTATGTTACCAGCTATATCCTTATTGTTGCGTGTGGAAAGACACAGACAGAAGAGGCTATTTACAGGCTAGTGACAGGAAGTGTTTAATGAATCTCTACAAGAGCCTGATTCGGTCACGATTGGATTATGGTGCCGTGGTGTATAACTATGCCGCCCCGAGTGCGCTAAAGATGCTAGATCCCGTTCACCATCTAGGTATCCGCTTAGCCACGGGCGCTTTCAGAACAAGCCTAATTGAAAGCTGATATGCCGAATGGAATGAGTGGTCACTCCACCTGCAGAGATCATACATCAGCTTTACCTATTTCCTTAAAGTGCGCTCTAATCTTGAACATGCATGTTTTAATACCGTTACCGATATGACGTGTGCTACACTTTTTCACAATCGTCTCTCTCTAAGACAGCCTTTCTTGCTGCGTGTGAAGGAGCTTAGCGATGAAATCCATGTCCCACTCCTCGAGCATCGCTTAATGTACCTAACTAAGCTATTACCTCCTTGGGATTGGCAGGTGATAGAATGTGACGTATCCTTTTTAAAGGTTACAAAGCACGCTTCAGAGGTCGAAATCTGAATGCATTTTTTAGAACTTCAGTACAAGCACTCGTGCCCAGAGTTTGCTTCCAAGTCACTTGCCGGAGTGTCCTATGCAGCCGTCGGTCCATTCTTCTCGGAATCCGATGTACTACATCCAGAAACAAGTATTTGTACGGCCGAGGCCTACGCACTATTGTCGGCTGTAAAGCATATAAGGAAATGAAAACTCCAAAAAGTCTGTTATATATACAGACTCCCTAAGTGTGGTTAACACCTTGATGTCACTCTGCAAACACAAAAATCCCGTACTTATTGAGGTCTATTCCGACCTGTGGAAAGCTTATCTGTCTAACCTGCATATCATTATATGCTGGGTACCTGGCCATAGGGGAATCGAAGGTAACGTTTTGGCAGAGGAGATGGCCACGTCAATTGTATCACATGCTGTTAATGCTACTGCTTCGGTCCCTGTCACAGATCTGAAACCTTTCATACGAAAGAAACTGGGAAACCACTGGCAACTCATGTGGGACGCAAAAATAAATAACAAACTGCATGTGATAAATCCACAGTTAGGTTCTTGGCCCTCCGCAACAAAATCATGGCGAACAGATGTCCTATTCTGTCGTCTCAGAATAGGACACACATTTGGGACCCATCATTTTCTACTTACTGGAAATGAACCTCCAACCTGTGGTAGATGTGGTGAGAGGCTGACCGTCCTCCACGTGCTGTTGGAGTGCCAGGAAGCTGAAGCGGAGAGAAGGAAACATTTCCCTCTTGCATACCGTTATTACATCCCTCTTCACCTGGCTATGCTTTTTGGTAGGGAACCACTTTTTAACACCAAGGCAGTCCTCGGTTTCCCTAATGATGTTATATTACATGTAATAAGTCCAATAAGTTCGTAGAGCATCCTCGTTCCAAAGGATGCCGCTGTGATAACTGTTTTGCATAGCACATGCCTCCAGGCCCTTTTGTTTTAAGGGCTCTAAGGGAGGCAGTAGTGCACTAGCCAATTTTAGCATCAGATATATTTTATACGTTGTATCATTCTTTTCAAATGCATCCTAATGTTCATAGTACATGTCACATGTCACGGCCATATCCTTATTATACAGATTTTACGCATTTTAGAACAATTCTTTTTAAGGCCCCTCTACAGCCACGTCACACCAACTTCATAGAGCTCATCACTACACTTCGAACTCATTACCATGAGCATGGCGCTCTTTGGCCATATTTGGCCCTTGCGCCATTAAACATCAAACATTCATTCACTAAAAATTAATCTGCAGAAAACTAAAGTAATGTTTAACAGTCTCCGAAGAGAACAGCAGTTTACGATAGGTAGCGAGGCACTGGAAGTGGTAAGGGAATACATCTACTTAGGGCAGGTAGTGACCGCGGATTCGGATCATGAGACTGAAATAATCAGAAGAATAAGAATGGGCTGAGGTGCGTTTGGCAGGCATTCTCTGATCATGAACAGCAGGTTGCCATTATCCCTCAAGAGAAAAGTCTATTACAGCTGTGTCTTACCAGTACTCACGTACGGGGCAGAAACCTGGAGGCTTCCGAAAAGGGTTCTACTTAAATTGAGGACGACGCAACGAGCTATGGAAAGAAGAATGATGGGTGTAACATTAAGGGATAAGAAAAGAAGCAGATTGGGTGAGGGAACAAACGCGAGTTAATGACATCTTAGTTGAAATCAAGAAAAAGAAATGGGCATAGGCAGGACATTTAATGAGGAGGGAAGATAACCGATGGTCATTAAGGGTTACAGACTGGATTCCAAGGGAAGGGAAGCGTAGCAGGGAGTGGCAGAAAGTTAGGTAGGCGGATGAGATTAAGAAGTTTGCAGGGACAACACGGCCACAATTAGTACATGACCGGAATAATTGGAGAAGTATGGGAGAGTCCTTTGCCCTGCAGTGGGCGCAACCAGGCTGATGATGGTGATGATGATGATGATGACCATGCTTTCTCTCTCAGAATCAACGCGCTTTAAGTAGCACCAACTCCACTCTTGAAGTATGCAGTGACAAGGGCAGAAATAAGATGTGAAAAGTGCCAGACGATGACTGTTGTGAAGAAACCTGTTATTACGCAGCTATTGGAGTGCGGCTGACCTCTGGTTATGTTGAGAGGGAATGGATATTTGGGCATGCATTGACTATAGTTTTGTCTAACTGTAATGACAGCATGATGATAAAGTACAAACTGAGCAGGACACATGCAAGTATACTTGCATGCAGCAATGATTTTGTCAAACATTTTGTTTCTTGTTTGCCACTTGGAGAAAGAATAGGGCTGTGCATTCAATATTAATACTATTAAAAATGAAATAAATTGGTTTTCCCTCTCAAATTAACTGGGTTAAAGTGTATCTATCCAACTGTAATCAGTATGTTAGCATTGACGGATCCTGTTCGCAGTTTCTAGATGTATGCTCAGGCGTTCTGCAGGGGTCTGTTTTGGGACCACTCCTGTTTATTATTTATATTAATGATATTGTGGACATGGCAGACTCGTCTGTATTCTTGAAGTTATTCACAGACGACTGCATCCTATTTACCCCTGTCAACTCTCTCTGAACAAATCACCTTGAGTAACACTTTAAATAAATAGGCAGGATTGCGTGTTAAATGGGAAGTGTGAATTAACCATGAGAAAACTGTGCACATGTGCATCAATAATAAACACAACAATCTTCCCTTTGCCTACCATATAAAGAACAACCCCCTTGAAGAGGTTCAGGAATGCAAATATTTTGGACTGACATTAACTTCTAGTGCTAACTGGTCTACCCATATGAACAACATATGCTCTACAGCCCGAAAGAAATGAGGCAGTTTGAAACATAAGTTGGGCGAACCTTCCCCCTCTCTGATTGACGACATATAAAACTTTTATGAGACCCTCTTTGGAATAGCGCAGAGTTGTTTGGGACCCTTTTACTCAGGCAAATGCATAAAAATTTGAAAAAATTCAAAGATTAGCCGTCCGCTATGTTTACAAATGTTTCAAGTGTCTTGACTCACCTTCGGCGATGTTACAATTGGCTGAACTTTAACCACTTGCTTAAAGGAGAAACACAGCACGCTTGAATTTCTTAGCTTCTCTTTATTTTGGTAAACTGGGAATAAAACCTTACAACTACTTGGAGAAACACACTGGTCGAGCCTCACGTCATAAACACTGTCATCACATCAAACGTGTATTCACTAGGACTAACTTATATAAATATTCATTCTTCTCACGTACAATTACACAGTGGAATTCATTACCGTCAACTTCACCCTCACTACGTTATACTTTGTGGTTTGTTACCGTGGGTGTTTTCTTGTTTTTGTTTGCACCCTTTCCTGTGTAGACTATTGTCCGCAGTATTGTACCAAATAAAAATAAATAAATAAAGTTATTTTATGACAGATTCATTATTTTTGGCTTCTGATTATTCGGACTGTTAGGCGGTTCTCGTTTAGTCTGAATTATCAGTCTGTGACCTTATTAGTTCCAGAATAGATTTTGTAACAGCTGTGCTAAATAAAGGACCTTGTCATTTACTGTTTTTTTTTTGTGAAACTAGCTCCTACATTCACTTTTTGATGCTTAACATTTCTGATAACAGTGCGAAGAGGGTGTATGAGACGTAGTGCTGCACCCCTGAAAATTTTTCTCAGTAAATGGGACTCTTGTTAAATGAAACAGTAATTTTCCAGTTCATTGATGTTCTACCTAAATGAGATTCTACTGTATGTTGCTTTGCTTTCCTTGTTAGCCAGCTTTTGTCCTGTGCTCTCTAATCTTCTATGTTGATTGTGGTGTTTAAATCATGTTCAGGTACCAGCGTATTAAAAGATGAAGAAATCTGTTTCCGCCTGTTTTTCTAGATATTGGGCACATGCACTGATGTCTATTTGATAGCACTGCAGAGCTATGGGCTGTTGCATCTGCTTTATGTTTAAATTTTGGCTACTGCAAAATAAGGTCCAAAACAGTAATTTTGCAACACTGGAAATAGTACTACATACTCATTCTTCTCCTCTTTTTACTGCATGAGGGTTGTGGCTTATAGCCTACTGTTTCAGTGGGCCATGTCCTCTATTGCAAATACTTGTACATGTTTTCAGTCCATAGGGTACAATCAAGTGCATATTTTACCATTTAAAGTTGTAACATGAGTGTGCTATATTGGTGCAGAATGAAAGCAGCTGCAGTAGCAACAAGAATTGGACACGGTCGTCGTCGCTTCGAAGGCATCAACGGCGAAGTCATCATCGACGCAGCACACATGAGGTAATTAGCATCACGCTGATCTTGATGTGCTGGACAAATATAGGGGTAGTCTGGGTTGTCTTTTAAATACCTCATATTTCTCCTGTGTTTGTAGGCAGGCACTGTGTCCGATGGGGAGGTGACAAGTGAAAAGCTCTCCATGTCAAGCAGTGTGCAAAGCTTGGAGCAAGCAAGCGATTCCAGCAGCACATGTGACCAGCCACGAGGTCGTGTGGGCCGCTGGCTTGCTGGTTTTGATGAACTTCTGCATGACCCACTTGGTCTCCTAGTGTTTGCAGTAAGTGCTTTCTATTTTTGCAGTGTTTACAGCGAGTGCTTCCTATTCAGGCTCTATAAATATCACATTTGAAGCAAGTCTGTATTCAAGGCTTGACTATTTTATAAAATCCTTAGAATAGCCTTAGAATTTTGACTTTGCCCTAAATACACCTGCAAGTACATTTGCAATGTACTTTCAGTGTTTTTGTGCAATCTCAAAAGCTACAAAATTAGTTAATGTTCAGTTTTTTTGTGTTTTTTGACAAATGTCTTGTTTATTGCATGGTGCAAAATTCTGAATTTATGTAGTTTTGGCTTATAAAAAGGGTACTTTGATCACTTAAAATGCCTCATTGCATGCGATTAGGAAAGCAAGGTCTTATTTTTATGAACAACACAGCCCGTTTCTGCATGCTCCTCGTCATGTTCATAAAAATTTATAGACTGTTGTGTATAGTGGTGCTAGTACACTTGGAACGCTGTTATATAAACCAGTTGAGACCTACATGAATGTTTAATGTAGCGGGAGTTTTTCAATGATTGGAGCTGCTGCAACTTCGTTGAGCTGGATTTGTTCAGTTCCACAATTTGGTCTCAACCGCAAGAAAGGGGATCATGGAACTGACTGAGTGTTACTTTTCAACGTAGTCCCCTCAATTATCCACATACTTAGCCCAGCGATTTTTTAGTGTTTGGATCCCCGAGAAAAAAATTGGGAAGATTGACACTTGAAAAATGGTTGAAGCTTGAATGATGTCATCATTGGTGGAATAGTGGACCCTACAGAGTTACTTCTTCATCTTCGGGAAAAGGTGAAAGGTTGACTGGGAGAAATCTGGCGAGTATGGCAGTGTAAGCACGGAAAGTTCGCAAGAATGGATGGCCGCGATCACCATAGCAGTGTGGTGTGTAAGTGCATTGTCTTGATGGAGAATGATCCTTTACTGAAGCATATTGTTTGGCCTTGATGTCATCCCGCAGGTGATGAATCAGGACAGCATAATATTCTTCGGTAGTTGTTACGCGCCGTGGTTGCTCACTGGTTATGGTGTTGGGCTGCTGAGCACGAGGTCCCGTGATCAAATCCCAGCCACGGCGGCCGCATTTTGATGGGGGTGAAATGCAAAAACACCTGTGTACTTGGATTTAGGTGCACGTTAAAGATCCCTAGGTGGTCGAAATTTCTGCAGTCCTCCACTACGGCGTGCCTCATAATCAGAAAGTGGTTTTGGCACGTAAAACCCCATAATTTAATTTTTAATTTCGGTAGTTGTCTACCCCTTCTGAAGAAAATCTGAGTAACAGGCCCTTGGAAGCCCAGAAGATGGTAGGCATCACTGCCTACTGAGAGAACAGACCGAGCTTTTCTGGCTGGAGAGGCAGGATATCCATTGTTTTGGCTGGAATTTACTTTTGGATGGAAGTGGCACACCCATGTTTCATCAGCAGTCTTGTACCATGAAATGAAGTTAACAGGGTCTGCCCTGAGCAACTCCAGCTTATCTCTAGATGATGCGCACTGCACACACTTTTCCTTAGTGAGCAATCTTAGGACCCACCGTACATAAACCTTGTGCATCCCATCACTATATTAGTTGTCCACATGTTGAGCCGGCGATATGCCATCACTTGACCTTGCACATAGGTGATGTTTACTTGTGTGTTGACTTTGGCTGACTTGCTGCAGCGCAAGTCGTCTTTGATGCTTGTCCACCCTTGCTTAAACAGGGTAGCTAACTTATTTAATTTGGGAATGGCCGTCCTCTCCCAATGTCTTCACCATATCCTGATTGATCCCATCTGGAGTTGGCCTCTTCATTAACAAAAATTTAATCACCGCATGCTTTCAAGTTCTCAATTTTTGTATGGCTGCACACTTTACCACCTACTGGTGCCCATCACAACCAATGTGCTGCACAGGCTGCATATGTGAAAATTTTTGTGGTGTGACTTCTGAAAAGTGCATCTAGTAGAAAATTTTCTAGATTCGGTGTGCAAATGTTGTCTGTGTTAGGCCAAGGACTTGTGGGACAAATCTCATAATAATTGTTATCTGTGCATCTGCATCAATTTGAGTGCACTGCATAAATTGTTGGCTGCACAAGAAGGTACCAATAGAGACGGGAGGTATCCAAACCAGAAAGAGTAGCTAGTGATGACTACTGGATTACTCTGCAAGATCCATTATTGTCATACTTTTTATGCAGCAATATCAAACGCATCAAGGCCGGTATAACATAAAACTATTTCATTCTCTTTTTATTCCAAATCCGCCATTAGCCCCCCGTGGTGGGTCAAAAAGGCTTGGCCTCCACCCACATGGGCGCAGTGCCCGCCCATATGGGCTGTGCCAGAGCCACGCTGACCTATCACGGAGGGCTAATGGCGTATTTGGAAGAAAAACAGATAGAAATAGTTTTACGTTATAGCGGCCCAGGCTTGGATTTCAGCTGGTAATTGCTTCAAAGCTGGGGTGGCCTTGTCAAGATAGTATGGGAAATTGATCTCTCCGAGACCACCTCATCTGTTTTCTCTATAATGGATTTTGTGTAATGGCACTTTCTGCTGCAGTAATGGTTGTTAAGTGCAAGCAAGCAAATTCTTCGTTATGGTTGCAATACGTAGATAAGAAGTGGACTCACATCATCATCCTAACTTGGAAAGTGTAATGAGGCATAGGAATTGGAACATAATGTACATGAAGTGCATTTCTTCTACGAACGTTGCATGCCGAAGCTTTTGATAAGAACTTGGGGTTGACTAGGGTATCACTCATGTGATGTATAATGGTGGGAACCCAAATAGTAATGGTGATAGTGAATGGTGATGCTAGTACTAGATCATGGCATTAAGAAGTATTTGGCAACTTTCAAAACTTTGGATTTTAGGGCAGACCTTGCACATTAAATGTAATTCTTGAAATTAGGCTGTATCAGTGAAAGGCCATCTGGCGTTGTATTATGTTTCACTGTATTTGTAGCTTTAGTACTAGCTTGTGACTGCTGTTGGAGGGTCAGTGGTAAGGCTGAAGAGTGAGTGCAGTCATTTAATCTAGTGCATTTGGGTCTGCAAGACAAATACGCCATATTATACTATATCTTTATATAGTCGAGCTCTAACAAAATATGATTATTATTTTCACTCAGAGGGTGGAGTCTATGTACTAATGTGTGAAAATTTGTATGAAAAAATAACATCAATTGAATGAAAAATTTTTCAGGAATTTCTGAAGAAGGAATTCAGCCAAGAGAACATCTTCTTCTGGGTGGTGTGTGAGCAATACAGAAAAATGCTCGACAGGTGTGAGGTCAGTATCTGGAAGAAGTATATCTAAAGTGAGCATGTATGGAACATTTGTGGAGAAGTCTTGATGTTATTGCTTCTTGCTGTTAAAGGGACACTAAAAGTAAATACGTCAAGCTAAAGTGATAGACTATTGCTCAAGAATGTCTTAAAGTGTCAATATTGTCACGAACAAACTTTTAGTATTCGAGAAATTGAGGTAAATAGAGGACAAGATTTGCGAGTCACCTGGGACATAGAAGTACTTGAAGTACATTGAAGTCCCCATTATAATTTTGTCACTAATACTGAACCTCTCGTAATAAAAAGATCATTGGACTGCTTTATAAGATCGAAAAAATTGTTACTTGTCGAGTTCTATTCGATGTTTAGAAAAAATTCATTGACATTAACTTTGGCAATGATGCGGCCGGTCGAAAGGTTTTGTTTTCGCTTGACTCTGCGCCGCCCATACTTTCGCATTTCAGTCGTTGCATTGTTGCGTAGTGCTGCGCTGGTTTTGCTGGCTCGCCATACTCGCACAAACTGCAAGTAGCAGAGATTTCCAGGTCCATTTGGTGTTGCAGGATGCCTGAACAGCCCATGCCACTTGAACAAAAGCAGCCAGAGTGGAGAATCCAACACTGCCGTGGCTGAGTTTCTTGATGGCATTTGTGTGTTGCAGAAAAAAATGCAGTGCCGTCTGTGAGGCACCATTTTACTCTCTGACGGCAATAAAAGGCGGCAATAGCGTATTTTAGGTGCGTGTTTTCTACGCACACCCAAAAAAAGTCAGCATCCTGTGAGCACATCGCTCCACATATTGCCCGGAAATCATTTCAAGTGCCGTTGGAAAAGTGCTGCTTTCATCTAGAGACATTGCATTGTGAAGTGCGCTTATTAGTTGAAGTAGTTCCCAAAAAGCTGGCACTTCCTGACATCTTACCAGGACTGATATTTTTGTGTGCCGAAAAGGGCCTGACACGTGACTGCAAAGGTTTGATAAACCCACCTATTTGTTGCATTGTTTCTTGAGCATCCGAGCCGGATTTTGTGCCATTAGACATCTATGTATGTGCACTTTAAATGGCTGTTGATTCAGTTTCCTTGCAGTGTTGTGAACAGTCAGTGCCAACTGACAAACAGCACCAGCCGTGACGGAAGTGCTGTGCCATTTGCGCCAAACTGCGCCATGAAGGAAATCCTGCTACATGCTACGTAAAGTTGTCGTTTATGGCAGGTATAGCGCCAGGCCTGCACCGACCCGCACCTGCTCCAAATTGAGAATACATATTTTGTGCACGCGAGAAAGCGCTGCGCATCAAGCCACCCTTCTTCGTGACTCACCCTTGCACACTTTCCATCATAGCTACAGCCAATAGACCTAACCATGTTTGCAAACGGTAGGCACCGTCAATGTATTTTATAGTATTCTAGGCCTTATAGCGCCGGCACGTAGGATCCGCCCACATTCGCCGTCCCTGCTTGTGCTTCTCTCGTTTTTTTTTTTCTTCTGGGGGTAGGGGACAGGGGGGAGGTGCCGAAGCCACGATCTGATTATGAGGCATGCGGTAGTGTAGAACTCCATATTAATTTTGACTACCTGGGCTTCTTTGACGTGAATTTCTTGCATTTCACCCCCATCGAAATACGTCTGAACGAGACGGTAGGCCTATCTTGCTGACCGCCGCAATAATAACGACTGACGGCGCCTGCAATCAGGCCACAGCTCGTATAAGTGCGCTTATTTTGGACAACACAATTAACATGGACTTCATGAACTAGTTTTTTCAGTTTTGTCAGTGCGAATAGCAAACGGAATGTAGCACTTGCAAGCCACCCGAGCTTCCTTGCTGATCGATGTTTGCTTTCCGTCTGCAAGACGAAATGCGGTCGGATTATTGCTGGCGATCACGCCAGTGGTTTAGTACCAGGCGCTGCTTTACAAAACAATTGCATATTTGATCTAATGTTTTGTTAAGTACTACTTCATGTGAAAAACAAACTGTAGCAGATTTCTATGTCGCCGTGAGTGGCGATAGAAGCGATAGCTTGGGTTGGGTGATATGGGACCGGCGATGCCAGTTGTGTATAGGCCCGCGCAATCTTAGCTGTTGGCCGTGGCTGCCTGATCACTCCAACTCTGTGCCAACTGTACATTTTATTCCAAGCACGGAAATTGATTAACACGTATAGCAGTGTTGATGACATAGTACAATTTACGTAGCTGTGACCATGCTGCCTGCGTGCGTCAACATGTGATAGGCTATCTACACTACAGGTGGCTCAATTCCTTGAGATGGAAATAATTTATTAAATCCTTTATTGAAGTGAGAATTAACTGTGCATTAGGATCTAGTTTGCGCTTATCTTCATCTTCTTATATAACAATAATAAAATGGAACAGCATGTTGAACAAAAAATACTTGCATCTTAGTATAATACATATTGAATGCATTGTTTCAGAAAGTCCTAACTTATACAGAGCTTCCTCTTTGCAACAGAGGAGTAAGTTAGTGGTCCAAAGCATTCTTTTCTTGCTTCAAACAGCAACTTTTCCTGCTCCAAAAGCTGTTCCAAAAGACCAAGTGCCACTTCCATCACTGCACTAGCCATACAGAGCAGGCAGTAAAGAAAGCTGAGTGATTATGCCGAGTTGCACATGTGGAACTGCTGCAGTTAGTTTTACCGACAGAGATGTTTTCACTTCAATGTGTATGGATACTATACAAAAAGTGGTTACCAGTTTAAGCGTGCAAAATAAATAAAACGTGTAGTTTAGCAGAAACATGTACGTGAATGTCATCTATGAAATGTAACCAAAGAACTATACTTGTAATACAACTAGTTCATTGGCTATGTTTTATAGATGGTGCTACTAAAAGTTTTTATTGTAAAAAGATGTTTGTAGGGAAACGGCAAGCAGTATCATAAAATTATGGTATCATCACTGTCAAACAGTCATCAGTAGGATGGCGAATTCAAAAAAGTCAAATTTGATAACCATCTAATTTCTTTTAATTATAAGTGAATATTTCATCCTCTTATATTGACAGTGAAGTGACACATGTGCATTTTTCTTTCTTGGAAAATCTAAGTCATGCTGACGTTTGCAGTCTGCAGCATATGAATATTAATTAACCCACAATTTCACTGCCTCTGCTCATTTTACTTCACTGCTGTGCCTATTTTTATTGCTGATTTATAAAAGGACTCAAGATTTGGCCAAGAAGTGTTTTAGTGAGACCATGCAACCGGCTACCAAGAATACAAATGGGTAGTAGATAAAAAGTTCAAATACGTTCATATTGTTCTGCTTGCCTTTCTTGCATATGCAATATATGCTGTAAGCAGATGCACCGCAGTCTATGTTCTTTCAAAGGGACACTAAAGGCAAGTGTTAAATCAAACTGAAGTGACAGATTAATACTGAAGAATGTCTAAGGCGTCAATATTACCGAGAACAGAGTTTTAATAAGTGAGAAGTTGAGGTAAATGTAAAACATAATTTGAGACTACTGGGAGATTCTTGTACTAGCCCGATGACATAGCAAGTCCTCATTATAATTCTGTCACTAGTACTCAACCACTGATAATGAGAATACCATTGCATTGCATTATAAGACTGAAGAAAATGCTACATATCCAGTTGCATTCGATTTTTCAAAAAAAGAACTCATTGCAAAATATGCTGTAAGCAGATGCACTACAGTCCATGTCTTGTTACCCTTGACAATGACGCGGTGAGTGGTCTAAAGGTTTTGTTTTCACTCAACCTTGCCCTCCCGGCACTCTCGTGTTTTGGTATTTTCTTTTATCACGTACAGCATTCGGCGATCCTGGAAAACCTAAGCACCACTTACTGCAGCGGTAAAACGTACAGTCACGTCAAAGCTTTCTTGAAGGACAGGACGACCACAACAGGCATTGACACCATCAGGTCGGAGATCCTGTCGGCGCCCAACAGGGGCTGCCACAGGTTGTGGTGTTGACCTCGACCCTATTTAACATAGCCATGATGAAACTTCCAGTAAGGCTCAGTAATGTAGAGGGAATGCAATGCACAATATACGCGGCTGACATCATGACTTGGACCACCAGAGGGTCGCTTGGCCTCAGACGTCCGCGAGTGTGAGTAAAACTGCGGTCTTCAATGCTCACCAGAGAAATACGAGAGCTCCTGTTGCTGTGCATGCACAAACCGTGAACTCTGCAACCGACGATTAAGCAACACCTAAACGGCGTGGAAATCCCGTCAGTGAAGACACTAAGGATACTGGGCCTCCACCTCCAGGAAAACGGCGGGGGAACCCATGCCATTCAGCATTTACAGAACGCAGTCTCGCAAGTCTCACAAATTATTGGCTGCGTCACATCCTGACACCACAAACTCAAGGAGGCAGATGTGATGGCGCTGGTACAGGCTCTGGTAATCAGCCACATGGGCTTCTTGGGGCCATGGTTTCCCCTGACGAGATGAGACGAGACTGCGACAGACTAGCACGAGTGTACTAGCAAGCGCTGGGGGTCCCACCCGGCATGTCGACGAGCGAGATCATGGCACTAGGCATGTGCAGCATCACCCAGGAGGTAGTGGAACCACACCTCATCAGTCAGCGACAGAGATTGGCCCCCTGCTGGCAGAGCCATCCCAATGTGCATAGGATACCCCATGCGTGAACAGGGACATGAAACAATGCTTGCGCTGCTAACACACATACGGATACACGTGGCTTCCATGCCGCACAACATGCATCCGAACACAAAGAGCTCATCGTCGGGTATGAGCACAGGCTTTCCAGTGAAGATACGAGCATGACAAATCAGCATTGTACAAAGACGCCTCCCCTTACTCGGCAAGAAACACCGCGGCGGTCAGCGCAGTCGACTCGAACCTCGAGGAGCGATCGGCCCTGATCGTGTGCACTAGACACGACCTCAAAGTGGAGGAGATGGGCATTTACCTGGCCATAGTCTCTGCGTTGCGAGTTCAACATGTAACGGTAATCTCAGACTCCCAATCGATGTGTGGGAACTTCGCGAGGGGACGTGCATCTGCACATGCACATCGACTACTCGTGACGCGAGAGCTCCCACTCATGACAGACGTGATCAGGACTCCGGGACACGATAAGAGTCTCTTGGCAGTAACAAGCATGCACACACCACGGCCCAAGCACACACCATCTGGGCACCGCAACCCGAGGTGCTCGACTGGGACCCGTTCCCGCTATGATACCATGCGATACAACACTACAGACTAGGTAGACGTGCGTATCCCCCGGTGCATGACATACTCGCGAGAAAAGGCGCTTTGGCCTGGCACCAGCTGCAGACTAACAGGTACCCACACCTTGGTAAACTACATTTCATGTACCCTGCGCTTTATTCTGCCATTGCCCTCACTGTGGGGAGCACACATCACAGCCAGCAAGAGCTGGTGCGGCGGGTCCGGGAGATGGCCAAGGCTGCAGAGCCTTTGACTGAGGACCCCTCCCCGGTGCGGGAGCCCCAGCTCCTTGCATTGGCTCTTCTTTTTTTGAATGAACTTATTTCTCTCTCTCTGTCTGTATTGTGTAGTGCTGTGCATGTTTTGATGTCTCGCGAAGTGTACGCTTAATAATCAGCCACATGCATGCGTTATTCAAACGACAGCAACACAACGATGAACCTTGTAGCGGTCTCTCGGTGTGGGTATATACATGGGCACGACATCACAAAAAAAAGTAGTGACAAACTTTCATTGTTTTCTGAATAAATACAATCACACGGCCATAAAAAAATTTCAAACCTGCTGGGGGGGCCATCGTTTTAACCATAGGGTACTAAGTTGTAATATACCGTCATTGACAGTAAGAATGCATTCCATGCTGCCTGCACTAAATGCCATGGCGCCATCTGATAGCTAGAAATCAAAACACTTTCGTAACTCCATGGCCTCCAAGATTGTGGGCTCTCACGAGGTCTTGGATACTTTGTACTCTGTGTGAGATGAGACGGAAGGCTCATTTTACCATTTTTTTTCTTGCTGTCGCAAGGGAGAGCAAGTAGTAAGAGCAAATTTGCACTGGCGCACTGGTTGCTGTAATGTCATGCAAACATGCGGTAACAGGTGAATTTCCGGGCATCAAGTGAAATTTTTGCACGCGGCAGAAAATACCACGTACATGTTATATCTTGGAATGCTGTTGGCTGTGTCTTCACTTGGTTTCTGGCCGTGTTGTCGCTTTTTACGCAAAAAACCATAGCGCTGGCTGTCGGAAGCCATTTTACTAACCAGCAGCAGTAAATGGTGATGATGGTGTGCGCATCGTCACACCTCCTAGCTCGTGGTGGTGATTTGAATTACACCAGGGGAATGCAGACTCTTCAGACACAATCTTCTCTGATATGAAGCATTTTCTTGACACAGGAAATGTTATACAGAATTTCTTGAATGGTATTTTAACAGTCCAAGTTGACATATTTGCTTTTAGTGTCCCTTTACATTTCTAATTTGTAAGTTTAAGCTGTAATGCAGCCAAGTGCGTCTTATTACAAGCTCTTTCAGGTGTGTTTTGATCAAGTGTGCTGTTACACCCACCTCTTTAATGATTCCTGTGACTGCATATCAGCAAAATCTTACTTCCACATGTTACGAGGGTTTCTGAGTGCCCTGAGCACTCACTCAACTAATGTGTGGCTGTTTGTTATTTTATTTACAGCGCAAGGTGGCTGCCACTGCCATCTACCAAAAGCACTTGGGCCCCGGTGCACCTGAACCCGTCAATGTGGACAGCCGGGCACAGCTCTCCGTGCAGGAAGGTCTAGAAGAGGCAGCACCAGACCTCTTTGTGCCAGCGCAGAAGCAGATCTTCAACCTGATGAAGTTTGACTGCTACCAACGTTTTCTCAAGTCGGAACTATTTAAGCAGTGCATGCTGCGCGAGGTACAGGGAAAACCTGTCTTTCCTGAAGCTGAGAAGGAAGCTTGGAAGCTTCACAAGGAGGACAAGCGTCGCAGGTCCTTCTTGCCATGGCACAAAAGTGAGTTGGTCTTGTGATAATTTTTGCAGTCATAATGGTTTCTTACCAAAAGTTATTCATATATTATGCACTGGTCATTTGGAAGGAGTCATTAAGTTCATATTTCCTGTAAGTTATGTTACAAACATTGGTCCTATGGTGGTCTTACGGTGTCTGGCTAACTTATTGTTCTGCCTTGTGGCCACATGCTTTGTGGTGTAGCTGGTGGTGATTAGGCTATGTAGTTTATTTTTGTGTTGTTCAGAGTGTTGTTGTTCTAGAAGATATAGAATAGTGTGGGGATGGTCATGGTCACGCCCCTCACATCAGATGCTGCAGAACGTGTTGCCAACACTGTTGTGTTTCTGTGGTGTGGGATAAGCAGCTCCCAGGGCTATATCTTAGTGTACACATACAGAAATACCCAAGAAAGTGGACGGGGAGATGGCTGCCACTGTAGCTCAATGGTAAAGCATCGCATACGTTGTCATAGATGTGGGTTCGACTCTTACCTGCTGCATCTTGTTTTTTCGTTCACCTATGATTTCCCTTTTCCTTATTATTATTTCTACGTTTCAATTACAAAGAACAGTTAATTTTTCTTCATGCTGTCTGTGGTTTCGTCTGTTGACTTCATGTGGTTCTAACTAACAAAAATTTAGCCCCTTAGATTCCCTTGTTCTCATTCAAACATCTGAAATATTTGGTGCTGTAGTGGAGATCTTTTACTTGTTACGTCAACTGATGTAGTTCCTATCTGTTCATTTTAAGTGTACTTCTATTTTAAGGTGTTTCACCATTTTACATAATATAACTCCTCTGATCCTAGTTTGCTTTGTTGTGGTTCTACAGTTAAACTTGATCATAATGAAATGGTTTGATAAAATGCATGAGCCATTCCACTCTGTGAAGGTGGATGACCAGCAAAGCTGTTTAGCGCATGACACAGAGGTGACACCGAATTTTGAGTAAAGATGCAAACATAATTATTGTCATCATCTGTAGTCATCGTGACAATATAGGTATGCACGCACATTCGCGTATCACCTCTGTTAAATGTGTCCGTCACGTATGAAAATGAATGGCACATACCTCCGCAAAAGCAGCCTCCCCATTACGATGACGGTCATTATCGAACCGTAGTCTGTCGCAGACATTGCAGTTAGAGCTGAAATGACAGATCAAGGAAGTCTCTTTGGAACCTTGCGTTCGCTACCTTGAAGTCATCCACGTTGACCCCTTGATGCCAAAGGCTCTTCGCGCCATTCTCCGACTCCAGGCAAGGGACTGGCGCCGCCTGAAAATGAACACATACCCACACTTGTCTCGTCTACATGCAATCTCCCCAGACAGATATACGTCCCGGACACGTACCTGGTGTAGCAACCACACAGCGGCACTCGCGCACATAACACATGAATGCACCGACCGTCCGGGTGACGCGATTTTGCCACGAGTTGCAACACACACACGCACTACGTGGTCTTGGGAGGCGAGACTCTCCAAACTGGACCTGGGAAGCCAACTGGTGACCCTCGACCAGGCCCGGCGAGCCGCGATCGCCAGTGGAGCCCTGTCAGAGGGAATTACCCAGGAATAAACCGCGCAATGGTTTCTGCAATAATAAAGTTCCTCCTCCGACTTGTGGTATGCTTCATTGGTTTCGCTAAACTCGCGGACTTTTCTTGGCTATGAAATGAAAGCTAGGGGGGTGGAGCTTCTGCACATGACTGTATTTGTATGCAATGTACTCCGGGCGCGCTCGGCACTGGTTTCCTTTTCGCCAACCTCTCACAACCTCTTTTCTTTAGTGAAGGCAGATACAATTAACTCGGCATGAATCAATGTTTATTCACATTAGATATGTACCAAGTTCTGAACAGCGAGCATCGTGGCCTGTGTCGTAGCTCCGAAACAGCCGTATGATGTTGGTTAGGACTTGGATGCACAACCGACGCTGGTGTCAGTAGAGCTGGTGCAGCAGTCAGCTCGCTCACTGGTTTGTACATGCACAATGTTGCGATTTCCAGATGGGTTTGCTTGGTTTCCGCGCAGACGCTGCAAGCACTTTTTTGTGTGCTTCAGCTGTCTTTTGTTGCTGAAATTGGTCAACAGCCTCTCAGGGGAGTTGATTGGCGGGACAGCAAGCAACAAACACTCCCTAGAAGACAAGGGCGCCATTTTGCATTTGATGAATGTGCAAAACGTGTGACTGTTTCGGGTGTGCGAAAACTCTAGAAATACCTGATTGGTGAATGTTAGGTACCGTTTCAAATTAGGGCTGTAAAAAACAAAAAACAAAATATTGTTTTCTATTTCCCACATAAGAAAACGTGAGCAAAGCTGCGGGACTACTTCCAGCAGCGATGAAAGAGGCGCGCTTAGTTTCCGTAGCTTTCGCTTCATAGCCAAGAAAAGTTGTCCGCAAATATAGTCGCGTGCTGTCTCGTGGGCACGCTCGGCGGCTGCCGCATTAGCGTCCGCACGCCATCGATGATCACACTCGCGTTGCTCTTCGTACGCGCGCTGTTCTTTTGCAGTCATGACAACATGCGGCCTACCTATTGTACTGGTGGAACGAAACTATAGAGCCGTGGTGCCAGCCACACTCTAAAGAGCCATTGCTGATGATGATAGCTTTTTACACGACTGAGCCAGCTGTGGAAGGTGACAACGAATGCGTGAGCAGTGACATTAGAACGCGGTTGCGCGGAGGGGTGCCAATAAAGTAGTTGACGATGCTCGAGCCATTGCTGATGATAATTCTGCTCGCAGACACTATGAAACCTCGCATCTGAGCCATATATATCTTCGCTGTAAGATAGGGGAATTCAGAAATGGAATGCAGTCCCTCTTGTGCTTGTAGTGGTACTGTACTGGTACAAGTGGGACAGCTAGGGAATGTTGAGGTATTTTCTGCTTTGTTTTAACAAATCGGTTTCTCTGGCATTAGATAAAACAAACCACTTCCTTTTGCAAGTAAAAGGCAGCCAGCTATTTCACGTTGCTTAGTTTCTTGACACTGTTTCACTTTTCTACGTCCTCATTCAATGCGGTACACCATATATTGTCTGGCAAAGAGGCAAACTTCTTGGAACAGTCGGCACATTGAGGACAGACTGTACAAAAAGAATGCTAGGATGAGCGAACATGGCTGCTACTACTGTACAAGGAACCGAGAAACACTACCATTTGACAGCGTGCATATGTGTTGTCTTATTGTTGTGCTCTGTTTATCCAATCTGTACTCAGCCTGCTGATTTTTTCAAAAGTTCTCACACCATTTTATGCCAAGCTCCTTCTCCCCTTTCTGGCAGCATACATTGGCAAGTGCCTTCAGCAAACACAGGCTAGTTCGGCAGTAACAGAAAAGTACAGGGCTGTATAAAAAGAAATTGCCACATTATTTCTCTAGCACACTAGCAGATGACAACACTAAGTGGTGCTCGTAGCTTTAGTTACCTTCAATCTTTATAAAGCAGAGTGCCAAGATAGGTTGCTGTGTTTTACTAGGGAAATCGACTGCAGCAACATTGAATGTGCTTTGGCTAGCTTATGGAAGTGAGGCAATGAGTCTTACTGCAACATATGTGGCATTTGAGGGACAAAATTCTGCAAAGGTAGTCGAATCTGAGTTGTGCGAAGAATTGGATTCTTCACAACAGTGAATCGAGCACTCCTTGTTTGTGAGCTTGTTACAATGACTGTGACAATGTTTGTGAGCTTGTACAATGAGGAACCCGTATAAGTTTCCTTTGTAGCAATTGCTACGATTGGGTGGATGTCTCATTTTCCCTTTATTACTTCTCTCCACCTTCCGGGTTTCTGCAGAACTATTATGCCAAACTCTTGCCAATAGCAGCCGTGTATGGGAATCTGCTATATTACAATATAAAGCTTCCGGAAAAGAGTGAGGAGCGGGCCTCTGTTGAAAAGAAAGTGTTTGATAGAAAGGTGACTTCGTGTTCTGCTTGTGAGTTCCACACGTTGCACAAGACTGCAAAAGTTTGCTGAGTTGTTCGCAGCAGCGTATGCTATCTGCAAACTTTGTTTTTTCACCAAGCCCAAGGGGTGGTTAAGGAGCTCTTTTTACTAGCCTGGAAGGAAAGAAGCATACGGTGTCCAGAAGAGCGCTATTGTGGCTACTATATCTATTGTGGCTAGTTTTCTTGAAGTTGATGACTGCCATAAATTTGGACAGCTCAGCATTGCAAGTCTCAAAACAACTGGTTAAGTGAGGTTTGTTGCTTTTCTACATAAAATGCATGGCTGCTGCGATGGGGTTATTGCATAGCACCCATTGGGGCACAGTAAGTGAAGTGTTAGTAGCCCCCCCCCCCCCCCCCCTACGCCAATGCATTTTTGGGGCATTGTTGATCTTTTAAATTTAATATTTTATATAAGTCTTCTTACTGGCAGATTTTCTTTGGCATTCCTAGCCTGAAACCAAAAAATGTTTAAGCCTATAGTCGGATACAACTTTAGAAAAAAAGGGGAGGCCCCGCGCCGATGACCGAAGCGCGACAGTCGATTGCCTCTGCGACTAAAATAGTTCCGCACGAAAAATCTTGCTCCTGAAACGTGTAATTCTCGGTATAAATAAAGACTTTTGTATTTTGATCACTCGTTTAGTAGAGCTCTCACATGCTACAGCACATACCGGATAGCGACAGAAAAATAACCCTGTGCCTTCTACAACACTGCAGGGCTTTTGCGCTTGTTCACATGTACACGGCATATCTACAACTCGTTTTCCAAGCTTAAAATGAATCAGTTGCTATTGAAGAAGTACTTATAGAAAACAATGCATTTATCGCAACCATTACAAACCTGGGGCGAGAATACAGTTGAGGCAGGAAGGTACAAAAATGCTTCATTCATCGTTTTAAATAAATACTCTTGGTTTTAAATGGCATAAAATTTATATCTTTTGGTTTTGTGTTTTCACAATTTTTTTCCTTTTCATTATTATTATAATTTTTTTTTTTTTTTTTTTTTTTGCAAGCCTGCAATCTCGCCAGTTCGCACAAGGCATTGCGTGCGAGTTTTCCGCCGTGGAGCCCAGCGAGCTGACTTCAGACTTTGTTGCCGAATGAGCCTTGTGTCGCCTTGTGTCCACACCACCAAGGAGCCTTGACAAGAAGAACAAGAGTGGCCATATCCTGAATAGCGATTTGCGCAACTTGCTCTTCCACTGCTACACGTATTGGCGTAACAGCGAGCCTGATTGCAGCGTGGAAGCCACGACCAAGTTTGTCGCCGAGATGCTTGGTGTCAGCGAAAGCACAGTGTTCAAGGTGAGGAGGGAGGTCAGAGCGTCGCATATTTCTGGTGGCAAACTGTCGACGCCCTCGCGAAAGCGCCCAAGAAATGCGGAGAAAAGAAGACGCAGGACGAAGCATGACAGCTTCACGTTGTGCGCGCTGAGGTCATGTGTGCACGATTTCTTTCACCACAACGATACCGACGGTCGAGAAGATAACTAATGAGTTCTCGAAGCGTATGGTTCTCCCATCACTGAAGCGGTGTACTGTGCGTCGCCTGCTTGTCGAGATCCGATTCAAGCACGTGAAGAGGAGCTGCACTTCGCTGCTTATCGACCAGGATGACATCGCTGAATGACGGAATTGCTACCTTCGTGACGTGGAGTGCTACCGGGCGGAAGGCCGAAAGGTCTTTTTCCTGGATGAGACATGGGTGACGGCGGGACACACTCTGTCGATCGTGTGGACAGGCACCATGGTGCAAAAGCCCGGACACCTGTGCGCTCGAGCAAATGGCCTGTCGACGGGTCTGAAACAACCTTCTGGAAAAGGCCAGCGCCTGATTGTGATGCACATCGGCAGCGAGGATGGCTTCATCAACGGCTGCTTAGATGCATTCCGAGGCCAAAAAACAGGCGATTACCACGAATAAATGGACGGCAATCGCTACGAGGGATGGTTTAATGACGTTCTGTAGAAGTTGCCAGCTGGTAGTGTCATTGTTTTGGACAATGCACTTTACCATACCTGGCGAAAAGAGAGATTGCCGACGACAGCTTGGAAGAAGGAAAAATACAGGAGTGGATCAAAAGCAAAAGCTTCCCTACAGCGAAAGGATGGTGAAAAATCTGCTGTTTGAGTTGGTAGCATCTGTAAAGCCACATTTTCTGAGCCACATCGTAGACGATGCAGCTGAAAGGGGGGGTTGCATTGTACTGAGGCTCCCACTGTACCACTGTGAATTGAATCCTATCGAGCTCGTGTGGGTAAAGGTGAAAATGGCATCGCTGCGGACAACAGAGACTTTAAGCTGTCCACGGTCGAAGACGTCTTGAGGGGAAAAAATAAAATACTTAATGGCAGAAGACTGGAGGAAGAACATTCACCACGTGATGGACCTGGAGGCAGAGTTCAGGCTTGACACGTCTGGGAGTGACCACATCCAACCTATCGTCATCCAAGTGGGTGAAGATGACACTGAAGAAAGCGGCTCCGACTGTGAGCTGTCCAGCATTGAGCCACTCGACGAAGCATAACAGCTTCTTATTAACGAAATATCAGCCCTTATTAGGGCTACCAAAACTTTGCCGGTGGGTTCACAGCAGCCAACCATCCTCCCATGACCTCCCAAATAAATAAGCAGTTCGTTTGGTGACATATTCCTTTTAATGGAAGCTCAATTCTGAAAAAGCATCGTCCTGCACAGATCGTGCTCAATATAAGTACTGGCATGGAAACGTGTTCAAATGCAAATACAATTATTAACTCTGTATAACTATGTGGGGCCCAAAATGCTCATTCGGGTAACCACTGTCCAGCTTGACACGAAAAAGCAGTAGTCAACGCGAAATTGACAGCCACTGTTAGCAGCCTGCACGCCAAAGCACATTCATCTGGTTGCATTGTTTATTTTGGTTATCCGGCTCAGGCAAATAATGCAAATAAGAGAACAGTTATAAAACATCATTAGCTTAGTGAGGCCCAAAGTGGCTCACTAGGGCAGCCATCTTCGAGTTGACGGGCTCTATGGTGAAGTAGCAGCAGCCGAGGCGAAACTGACCGCCAATGTTGGCAGCCTGCGTGTCGAAAGGAAAACAATAGAAATAGTGTTGGAGCCATCGTAAGGTTTACACGCCCCGAAAGGCCAGTACATGCAGCCAAGCAATAACAGAAACACACCGTTGGCTTGGTTTACTCTTCCGCACAGTCATTGTTAATTTCATCAAGCCACTTGAACAAATAAGAGCAATGGAGAGCGACATGCCTGTTAGGCGGCCTGCTTCCAGGTAGTTGTGCTGCCCCTACTGTTTTTTCCAGCCTGTTGAGATGAAAAATGCCGTCAGAAGGCCCAAAATACTCTATTCGGCAGCCACCATCAAGCACGACGGGCTGTGTGATGAAATAACAGTAGTTGGGGCACGCTTGAAAGGCACCTTTAGCAGTTTGCATTTCAAAGCGCAGTCATGCGTAGCCATTGTAGGTGAAACAGCAGTAGTCAATGCGAAATTGACAGCCACTGTTGGCAGTTTGCATGCTAAAGCATAATTATGTGGTTGCACTATTTTGGTTATCTGGCTCAGGCAAGTAATGCGAATAAGAGAACAATTATCAAACATCATTAGCTTCGACAACAATTATCAAACATCATTAGCATTTCGACAATGTGTGAGTTGCACCGCCAGATTTGCGTATATATATTGTGTGTTTCTGCCAATAAAGCGTCAGTTGTTAGTAAGCGCTCGTCCGTGTCTCTTCTTGTGTCGTCTGTTTGGCGCTTTAGTACTTCAGTATCATTAGCTTAGTGAGGCCCAGAAAACTCATTTGGTCAACCATCGTTGAGCTTGATGGGCACTTTTGATGAAATAGAAGCACCCCTGGAGGGGGGGGGGGGGGGCCCGCTTGAAAGGCACCTTTAGTGTCTGCACTTCAAAGCGCAGCCATGTTATAGCCATTGTAGGTAAAACAGCAGTGGTCAATGCAAAATTGACTGCCACTTTTAGCAGCTTACATGCAAAAGTGCATTCATGTGGTCGCATTCTTTATTTTGGTTATCTGGCTCAGGCAAGTAATGTGAATAAGAGAACAATTATCAAACATCATTAGCTTAGTGAGGTCCAAAATACCTATTTGGGTAGCTATTAATAGCAGTAGCCGAGGGCATGCTTGAAAGGCACCATTAGCAGTCTGCACATCAAAGCGCAGTCGTGCCGTAGCCATTGTTGGTGAAACGGCAGTAATCAACGCGAAAATGACAGCCACTGCTTGCAGCTTGCATGCAAAAGCACGTTCATGTGGTTGCATTTTTATTTTGGTTATCTGGCCCAGGCAAGTAATGCAAATAAGAGAACAATTATCAAACATCATTAGCCAACTGAGGCCTAGAAAACTCATTTGGGTAGCTATTAATAGCAGTAGTCGAGGGCACACTTGAAAGGCACCATTTGCAGCCTGCACTTCATATCGCAGTCATGCCTTAGCCATTGTTGTATTTGTTTATCTGACTAGGCAAGTAACACGAATGTAAGCACAATTATTCACTCTGAATAGCTCTGCTAGCATTGTTTGTACTAAAAAATGCTGAGTAAAGTTGAATGTGTTTTATTGAGGCAATTTTTTTGTTCACAAGCTGTCGGCATAGCGACGGCCAGGTTCAGACAATGACATTGGTGAAGTAATAAATGGTGAAAGTTGCAAAAGCTCTATGCACTGCATTGCTGGGCTCCATTCACCGAAAAATGTCTTTGTAACGATGAAAGCATCAGACAGGAAATGACAGCACACTGCACAATGTTATTCGTGTTGAAAATTTGTACCAGCATATGTGATGGGCAGTGAAACTGTCTGTTTACTAGGACTGGAAGCGGGAAAAATGCAACAACATAGCAAGGTGCTGTTTCATGAACAGAGGTAAGAGGCAAAGTTACTCTGCAACCCACATGACGCTTTTAAGAAAATGTATCTGCAAACCTTTCTGTCTTCATAAGTGATCAAAATTTGTTTTGAGTAAGTTGGTTAATCACATTGCGGCAACAACACAAGAAGCAAGGACAGAAAACACAGCGAGAAGAGATTGAGAAGACGAGGTAGACCAGTGAGAAAGGCTTGAATGAGATGGAAGAGGCCAGTCCTGCAGTTTACAGGAGTTAGTGCTTTGAATGAGATGGGTTAATGAAAAAGTTAAAAAGACTTTGCTGAAAGAAAACTAGCAAAAACAAATGCTAATATAAGATAAAAGGACAGAAATAAGAGTAAGCGCAAACATGCATGGAAGCAGGCACATATTCATACAAAAACATGAAAATTAAGAAAATCTCAAATATCAACAAATGTGGAAAATAAAAAATTTGACAAACGCAAGAAAACATACATACATTTACAAACACGCGGGTACAGGTATTAGGAGTGGGTTCACGAGCTGCTGTGCCTACTTTCTCGTACGTTTTTTTTTTCTTTTTCTTTTTACCGTTTCTCTTAACACTGTCTTGGGAATTTTTAATTGGAACAGATCACGAGAATCGAAAAGCAGCGCGGAGCTGTGTTGTGGGAAAGCATATCGAGCGCTGGCAACACACCTTATGCATGACTGTATCACAGCATGCATTCTACAGCATGCTACAGTGAACACTGGTGGACAGCAATCAATCGACGGTGCTACACAATGTTTGAACACCGTCGCTAGACGCTCGGCTATCTCACTGCTGACGAGGATCGTTCACGCTAAGTTGACGGTGACAAATCTTTGCGTTGAAGGCTTCTTCTGCAAATATTTTCTGTTGAGACACTCGTAGGTTTGTTTCATGCGCGCACACATTCCTGATTTCTCCTGAGAATGGTCTTGCTCCATCACTTCACCCCGTCCAACGAAAAACGCAGCGACACAGTACACGAACACACCCGCTGCTAACAGTAGGCACCAGCCTTTGGAAAACTTTTCTCGTCGTAACTTCACTTGGGAGCGAAATTAAACAACATGGAACAAACACGCAGGATGTGTGTTCGTAGCGGTCGCTGCAGGATCCTGTTTTCAGGCAAAGCGTAGCGCAGCACCAGCGATGCTCGCTGCAATATTTCATCGCCAGATCACGACTCAGAATAAATGCATGCGGCACAAATGCTGCATCGTAAGCTCGCAGTAATATTTCCGGCATGAGAGACCATCACAAACAGTTCTAGAATTCACTCTGACGAGGGGCTGAAGCACACAGCTGACGCGACTTCGCCCAGTTCGAAGCGGGGGTGGCCATCTTCTCCGTCGGCGGGGTCACCGGCCGTCCGGCTCATGACGTTTGTTCAGAGTGCGCGCCCATTGGTGGATGCCCATGTGCATCCCCCTCGGAGGAGTAAACTCCTCCTTTTTTCTAAAGTTGTATCCGACTATGAATTCATGGCACTTTTGAACTTTTTTATAACAATCTATAACTGTATTAATATGTATGAAAGTAGCTACAAATGAAAGAGCAGTAAGTTGTAAATTCGACATAAGGGGGATTACAATACGTTAGTCTAATCATTAATGTATTATCAATTTGATTGAAGAATTGCAGGCAATATATTGGAACAACTTCATGGCAGTTCATGGCAGCCTTCAATTCTTTGCCTCTATGCAGATCTGAAGTTGGTGGGTAGCAAATTGGGTGAAAGAGCTGCCTGGGCTCGAAGGTCTTCCAAGAAGAAAAAGACGCCCAAGGAGAGTACAGCTTCAGACCTCACCAGCAGCCACTCCTCGCTAGCTAGTAGTGAAGCCAGCCTGGGGCTGCTTTGCTCTGCATCCCGTGAGGTAAGACTTCTCTTAGACCACTTTCTGGTACGTTAAAGGGACACCAAAAAGATAAATGAGTAGTTGTATTAATAAATTATACTCCTCAACAACAGCAAGAAAGCCACTCTCACTGTGAGAGTGGTGGAAAGATAGGTGGAGACCCCACCTCCCTTCAAGTTCCTGCGCCAGCTCGGCGTGACATAATGTATTCTGACAGCGTCTGCTTGGGCCTAATTAACTTTTTATTGGTAAAGATGAGCTAGAACAACTTGTTGTTTTATTAGACAGAATTTACCACTTTCATTCAACGCATTTGCCTACGTTGTATAGGTCACAGCATTTATTGCTATAAATTAGGTATGCTATTGATACCTGGTTATGTCATTGTAGCACAAATAAAAGAGGCACAAAGAACACGACTGGACAGCGCAGGCGCTGACTTATGGGTCCCCTAGAAGACCAGAACAAAATACACAATAAAATGCACGTTTATCATGCAAGTTTATCATAGTAAATAAGAAAGGAAACAAAAATACCACATGTCACTTCTAAATACTAGACACACAGAAATATCGTTGACGCAATCCGTGCCTCTTTTCTTGATATGAAAGCCTTCCAAAAGTTTGCATGCAGCAGTTTCTTTGCTTCTGCCGAGAATCTTAATCTTGCAGAACCGAGGTTTACATTTGCAAGCCATGCAATGTGCAGGCAGATGCACATTGCCTTTATTCTTAATTGAATGTTCATGCTCCCATGCTTGGTCATTAATGCACTGTCCAGTTCGACCTATACAGTTGAAACCCGCGATAACAAAATTTTTGCGATGAAATATTTTCGTATCCCTGGCGAAAGCCTATAGGATTCAATGCATTTCGTATCTTTTGACAACGATACGTCGCTGTACTACAATCCTGCATCAACGAAATTCGCCAGAACGTAACTCCACATATTACCTACTTGCGTAGGGCTAGCAGGTTCCAAAATGTGCTCAAATGTGATTGCTTTGCACTACAATTGCGCAAAATACTACCACATTACACTTGCGTGGGCGCCACCATTTTTGTTTACAAAAACAACCAAGTGCTGGAAGTGATCGCATGCGCTGGAAATGCATCATGGCCACCATTTTGTTTATCGCCCGTTTGAAGTGGCACGCATGTTGCTACTGACATGTGACAATGGTCTTTACACACCTAGTGCAGTGCATATTTATTTATTTATTTACTTATTTATTTTGTTATTTATTTATTTACCCGCAAGGCCAATGGCATTACAGAGGAGAGTGGAAAAAATATGCAATCATAAAGAGAGCAAGATAAAGTGGTTGTGCGCCTCAGTGAGAAAAATGCAGCAAAAACAAGGAAATCCATGTCTCACTGACGTGGAATTGTTTATGGCGCTTGGTATGGCGGTTGTAGCATGGAGTCCCACGCATCGGGCTGTGATTGAGCAATTGTCCAGGAATACGCATCCCTTGCTTCAAGAATGCTGGTTTTGGTGCCACCCAACAGGCATTGCGTGTGGATGCAGCGCAAAGGGGCCGTAGTCTCGATTGATTGCCTTCGGGTATACGAGCTATGAGCACTTTCGTGCTCGGCACGGATGCGTCGGCACCTAGGAGCGACAGCGTGCGCTGGAGAATTTTTGCTGCATGCGTTGTGTGCTGTTGCCCTGCATCTAGTGCCAAGTTACAGAAAATCTAGCAAAAGTGATCATATCTCCGAAAGCAGTTCACCAAGAATACTCCTACATGGCAGTGCTGCCATTGCTGATCGACGCATGCGGTGCACTTTGTGCCGTCGGAAATGTGGTTCTACAGGAACCCGACTATATCGAACCCATTTACATAGAATTATGCTATATATCGAACAATTTCTGGACACGGTATAGTTACAATGAGTATATATAGCAAAAATTACGCTTGCATAGAACAAAAATAACAGCGACTCCCGATATATCGAACGTCAAGCGGCGAAAAGTGCTCCTAGAAGTTGGCTTTTCCCTTGTGGTGGCGGGGAAATCCGGCAACGCGGCTCCATCCGACCGCTCTCTCTAGCATGACCGCGCTGCCTCAGGAAAGCCGTCGACACCCCCCCTGCAAGAAATGATCCTGGCCCGCCCGCAGCGCTTGCTCAGAAAGCCAATCAGAGGCTCTTGTGCCCTCGTCGTGCAAGATGGCGAAAGTGCGAGTTGTCTCGCTGCTTTTCTGGTTCATTGTGTGTGCGCCTTGTGGGCCTTCTCCCGCAGTGTTGCTGTGATGAAGTGGCAGAATTCGCCTTTTGTCATGAAGCTTGAAATCTTAAATCGAGTCGAACGCGGTGAGAAGTCGGATGTTCCCGCAGCATGTAAGAGGAGCACTCTCAGCATGATCTTGAAGAATAAGAGGAAGATGGGGGCTAAAGCGGCATACGCACGGCTGTGTGCAAGTGGTTCATCCGAAATTGCTTCAGCAGTGCCGGCTTCCATGTGCTCGGCGATGGCTGTAAATTTTGATGAATGCGACAAAGCCGTTGCCGATGTTGCCGTGGTTTGGAGCGAGCTGTTAGAATTTCCGGAAGCTGTTGATGAATCGACGGTGGATGAGTTTGTGAGTGCAGGTATGCCAAAGAAGCGCTACAAAAAGAAAGATGAGGTTGGTCTTTGTACGCACAAGGCACAAAAAAAAAGAAAAAGAAGAAGTCTGATTTTTCATTCCGTGAAGATGGTTAATCAGCGATGCTGAAACCTGCGGCCCCTGTGTTTATCACTGGGTTAATCCCGAGGGTTCAATGAAGTATTTCTCGGTTATGAGGTTACACACACAATCGGCTGCGACGGAGAGAACGACGTCACTGACGGTATGCCCGCAGTCCGCAGTTGTCGCTTGCGTTCGATGTCTCGAGTTTGCTCAGCGGCGTGGTTAGCAGCCTTTGCCTGCGATTTGCCGCTTGTGATTCTTCGAAATTAAATTTCTTCAAAATTAAATCTTTCCGTTACGTAAGACCATGAGTGGCTCATACTCCCTTAAGCAATGGCTCATACCCCCGTAAATGCGGCCTCCCCATTACGACGACAGAAGTGAAGTGAAATTCTACGCTGGAAAGATGAATGGCCATGCAGCCAGCTGTGGAAGGCGACGACGAACGCGGGAGCAGTGGCACGAGCGTGTGCCGTTGGTTTCGCAGTTCCCGGTCGGCACGAGGAATCGCTCTGTTTCACGCCGAGCGAAGCGTCGCATTGCTGGAAGCACAGAAAAAGTGGTGCGCCGAACTGTCAACATGGTTCCGATAGCGGCCTATGCAGCCAGATATGCAGCATGTCAGCATTGTCTGCTGATATTCTTAAGAAACTCGGTGAAGGCTACAGTTCCCCGGATGACATGCTTGCTGAAAATTCGCTGTCAACAACGAACCACAGATTACACCAACGCTGCACCGCGTGCTTAGCCCGGCCCGCCCGCGCAGCCGGCCAGTGAGGAAGTGAAGCCGGGTGCGACTGCAGCGCTACGAAGGCGCAGGCGGGTGGCAGTTCCGCGCAACGGTGCCGAGTTTTAAAACTGAAGCTAGTCTTGTAACGTTGGGACGTCCAGCGCGACAGCGGTATCGTCTAAACAGCACCAGTTGTACATTCCATGTATGACCAACATACAGTGAATGGCATCCACTGACGCCGTTCACTGTATGTTGATGGGTGTTGTTCGTGGTTGTCGCAGTCAGTATTTCTTGTTCGTTCTGCACGAATATGTCTAATTAGATAACATTATAAACTTATCTAATTGACGAAATGTCAGTGAAAAAGATATGGAGGATGTTGAAACATGAGCGATAACTGGATTTAAGGCAACATAGGATTTGCATTACCTAATATTTTATCCAATAAGTGAGGTACTTAATGTTAGCTAATTAAAATGAATCATTAGCCCCTTGTGCACAACTAAAAAAACAACTCTTGAGTAACATTAACAAAAGCTTACCAACATACAGCGGGTGCTGTTCGTGTCCCTTCCTTAATTTTCTTTTCTTGGCCACATTTAGTTGGCACATCCAGTATGTAACTTAATAATTGGTTTCCGAGGAACGAATGTGGGTTTCCTTTGTCCGGTCTATGATAATTTTTCCCTTTAGCGAACTTTCCTCCACCTTGTAGGCTTCCGCAGAACTGATTCGCCATAACCTAATACAGTTGAACCCACTTATACCGATACCACTTTTAACAATACACTAGTTATAATAATGAAAAGCTGCTGCACCGTCAACCTTTGTATGTTTTCTATGGGGAAATAACCCACTTACTACAACCCACGTCTCCATGCTGCATTATCCGTTATAACTATGAAGTCTGGCTGCTGGGTGTCCATGCCGAAAGGTAATGGAATGCGAAACCCTTAAAAAGAAAAAGTGAAATGCGAGCCACTGCACGATTGATCACTGCCCCAACTGCCACCGCCACGCGCTTCTCTCCATGAGAGATGCACGGCAGCCTTGCGCGCATCTCTCCCATTGCCTTTCCATCCGTCCGAAGACGAATGGGCTGTGCCGATAGCTCTGTTCCGCACCCGTAGCTCTGTTCTGCGCCATCCTCCGAAACACGAATGGACCGTTGCAGCTTGGCCTCCTTCTTATAGAATTTGTCGAGGGATCAAATACAGTAATAATAACTGCATTGTCATTGCCAAAGATGCTGCAAACAAATTCTTGAATGCTATGCACTGTCAAGACAAGTGAAATATGTATTTTTTCATAAAAGAATATACTAGAATGTCTCAAAAATTGTGCCCGAAATAACTGATATCAATGCTTCCATGTGTTCTGTCTATTTAATAAATAACGAAAGTATCACACGAGCTTTAGAACTATATCAGTTTGAAACCAGCAAAGCAGTTCATGCCGCTGATTTGAAAAATGTAAAGGCCATGAAATGAGCAAGTTGTGGACAAATATTTTAAAGAAACTTTGTTAACCTCCCTGCCTTTCTCTCATTTGCATTTCTCTCTCTGTCATTCAAGTACCTTGTTTACATTTTTGTACTTATGCAACGACCAGGGAAGAATCTCAATGACTCTATCCTTTGTTACAATGTATTGTGCAGGAGCAGCTGTCACAGGTCGTGTATTGTGAGTAATTGCGCCGAAATCATAGTTGCAACAGAGAGCACATATAGAAAGCAGGAGGTCTGCAAAATCTACGAGGGCGAGTCGAATGAAAGTGAGCCAACGTGAATATATGACAAACGGGGTACTTTATTCAAAAGTAGTCTCCATGAGCATTTAGACATTTGTCCCACTGACTGACGAGTCGCGTGATTCCCGTCTGATATAACTCCTTGGGTTGCTGTTTCAAAAAGTCTGTAACTGACTTTTTGACGTCATCATCCGACACGAATCTAATTCCCTTGAGCTGTTTTTTTTTTTTTTCAAATGCTCCAAAATGTGGAAGTTGCAAGGTGACAGGTCTGGCCTGTATGGCGGATGTTGCAGCATTTCCCACTTGAACTTTGCCAGTTTTGTATTAAGCACATCACCGACATAGGGAGAGGCATTGTCGTTGAGCAAGATGACCCCATTCTTCAATTTTTCACGTCGTTTGTTTTTGATTGTGACACGCAGCCGATCCTGTGTTTCACAGTATCGGAAGCAATTGATAGTCTCTCCAGGTTTAGCAAATTCGATCAGTAATGGTCTCTGACAATCGAAATAAATCAACACCTTTCCGGCAGAAATGACTGCCTTTGCTTTCCTTGTGATGGTGAATTCAAATGTTTCCACCGTAAGCTTTGTCTTCGTGTTTCAGGCTCGTAGTAGCGGCACCATAATTCGTCCCCGGTCACAAGTGCAGACAAAAAGCCGTCACCGTCATTCTAATACCAGGTTAGATGAGTCAAGGCAGCGCCGAACCTCTCCGTCTTCTGGCGGTGGTTTAAAATTTTGGGCATCCATTGCACACACAAGAGCCGGTAATCGAGATGTTTATAAATTATGGTGTGACCCGAACCGTGACTGATGTTCACACGCCCTGCCAATTCATCGATGCTTATCCTCCGTTCTTGTCTAATCAGCCTTTGCAATTGTGTTGGGGGTGATTGCACGGTGGCTTTGGCCCGGTCTTGGATCGCCTTTGCAACTTTCACGTCCTTCTTTGAACCGTTTTTAAACGCTTCACAGTGGCCAATGAAATGCAATGTTCAACATACATGGCAGCCATACGGCGGCATGGCGGCGGCACATGGCAGCATGAAAAAATTTCGGGGGGGGGGGGGCTAAATCCTCCTAAGCCCCCCCCCCGGCTACGCCCTTGATGTCTGGTGCCCTTTACCTTTTGCAAGAGGGTCTCCGAGACCGCACTGTTTCCAAGTCCGATTTTAATTTCTCCACCTTGATCACATTTTCTTTACCCTGATCAGCATCGGTTCTCTTTTCTTCATGTTTGTGCTCTTTTGCCCCAGTCACTGACAGGGGCGCCAGACTCCAATTGCATCCTCAGTAGAGTCATACTGCCAGACGGCTCCTCCACTGTGGTTCGAGTTCACCGTGGCGAGACTGTTGGTGCCATGCTTATGCTGCTGCTGCAGAAGCGCTCACTAACTTACTCTGTTGTGGACATCTTCGTGGCTGGTTCAGACAAGGTTAGCTGCTGCACAAATGCGACTGGCAGGATGTATCTAATTATGGCTTGTTCTTGCTTTGCAGCCTATAAGTCCAAATGTTGACGTTACAATGGTTGGCTGTAAGGAAATTCATGTTGAACCACGGGCAGTGTTCTGTGTGATTCTACCCAACAGCAAGATGCTTGGTGTGAAGGCAGTTCCCCGCCGTTCATGTGGAGAAGTGCTACGTCCCGTATTAGCAAAGTATAGTGTCCAGTTGGAGCATGTCAATCTGCGCATGGTGAGTCAAGTTTGTATTCTGCAAGCATGTTTCCATGTTGGGAGGCAAGGATTATTGGTGCACTGTATTTTTCTTCTCTTACAATTGCTGTCATTGTGCCCTATATTATAGGTGGTGTTGTCTTCACAAATTAATTTGTGAAAATGTCTAAAAGTGTTGTGTATCTTATCAGATAATCCATTTAGGAATTCAGCTTGAGAACGTATATTTTCCACCTGCAAAACTTTTGGTTGCATATTGGGAGTGCATACTGAGTGCTAAAATGTCTGCTTCAACTGTGCAGTTTCCTGTGCAAGGTGTGACATTGAAGCCATTGTCATCCAGTGCCCTTGTCGCTGACGTTGATGGTCAACACATTGTGGTGCAATTCAAGGAGAATGGTTCTGGTAAATTGAAGGCTTTTTGATGAGGCACTTGATAATTAATTACACAAGGTGTGAAGAAAAGTGTGTTTGTGTCCTATATAAATTAGTGCTTTTGATTGTGACTGGGTCAGTGACAGTTGTGTGGAGTTTACTTGGCAGCCTCAGCTGCATTTGATGTCTGAATAAAAAATTCACTCATAAATATTCGGGTGTGCTATTTTTGAGTAATTCTTCTTGGAATACTCGTGTAGACATGGGGTTGTTAAAGCAGGTTTGAATTATATTCTAAAAAAAATTTTTAATCTGCTCTCTGCAACTTCAGAAGCACTGTGTATCTAACATGTGTTAGACCTATTTTGGAATATGCTTGTACTCTTTGGGTTCCATCCCAAATATGCTTGGTTGAAAAATTTGTAAATAATCAAAATAGAGCAGCGATGGTTGTCTTAGGTATGTATGGAAGGCACAACAGTTGTACTGGAATTTTTAAAAAGTTGAATTGGAAACCACTTTCTTCTTCTCAAAAAAAAAAAGATTGTGAATAAAGTGTATGATATGTGAAATTCAATAATAAAATGGGAAATTACTGCGGCAGATGTTCAAATTTGGCATTTTATCTGCACGTACTGTTTGTGTGCAAGATCAATTAATCAATTAGCTTTTATTATGGGAACATAGAAAGTGGTTACACAATAATTGAACTGGTAGCCATGAGGCTGTTTCCACTCCAAAGCATATAGCATCTACGGGTAGGTTACCGTTGTACCATAGGGAGTAGTACCAGGCCAGGACGATACTGTATGAAAATTCTTTTTTGTGTAAAACTATCACTCGGTGGAATCGACTGTCAATTGAGCAAGCATGCAGTGTGAATGAGTGTGCATTTTTTTCAAGCTTGTAACTCCCCTGTTGCAACAGCTTCGGGCAAAGCGGGGAAATGATTGAATGAAGAATAAGGAAAATAATGACAGTTAACCTTAAAGGAGGCTAGCGGTTGTAGTTGAAAGTCAAGCAGGTGAACTGCCAAGGTGTCTGCTCCCAACAAAGAAATCTTGGCATCCGAAGTATTGAGTGAAACATTTGTAGGAATGCAGGTATTCACAGACATGCTCATGCACATCTGGAGACATCATTTGCATGACAACCACAATGCAAATGGTTTTTCTTGGTTGTGTTCTTACCCGGTTTTCGACAGCCTGTACTCGGTGGTAAAAATTAGAACTTACAACTTCAGGTCCAGTAAAACTAGGTTAAAATAGGTTAAAAAAATATATGGAAAGGAAAATATAATAATGTGCACTCTTGCAATATTTAATTATGTCACACGAGCGTCAAATGCATGGTGGGTCAGCAGCCTTGTAGTAGTGAGGGGCAATGAGAACGGTGACAACGCTTGGGCGCCTAAGACGAATTCCAATTCAAATGTACTCTGCTGCAGTGTTCGCCGTTGCAAGGCCAGTTACACGCCGTGTGATATTTAAAAATTGTAACGGTGTGCATGTAATTCTTGTCAACTATTATAAATAATTTAGTGTACATGCGAGAGTAAAGTTTTATAAGAAAAGCCATGCAAGAGAAGATCTGCAACTACCAATTACTTCCATGCCAGTGGAGATCATATTACTGTTAGTTAAGGAGTTGAGAATACCGTCTTTTCCGAACTGCAAGTCACACCTTTGTATAAGTTGCACCCACCAGTTCACGCAAGTTACGAAGAAAAAAAAATTTGGTATATAATTTGCACTGGTGTATAAGGTGCACCTATTTTAATTTGGTTGGCAGGATGAAATTATGCCTACAGAATTCACACACAACACAGAACAACAATCACAGCCTGCCTGAACCTGAACGTACACATACAAAAGATGAATAGCAACCAGAAGCTCTGCGACTTCGCACAGAGTTGACTGATGATGATAATAAGCATGTGTTGCTTTTTGTAATGGGTATATCTTGGGTGCCACAGCATACAATAAAATATTGTGGTACCCTTTTTAATATTTGTTGTGTCGGTTCCGTGGGTTTAACCTTTTCTTTAAGAAAAACTAAACTATAACGGCAAACCTAGCGTGCTTGACCTCCAGTCATAGAGGCATCCAAATCATGGAGGCCAAGCTGGCTGTGATCACACAGCCACTGTGTTGCCTACACAGTGAGCCTTAGGGGCAAGTATCTGTGGCCATGGTCGCTCCACTTTTCATATAAGATTCGATTTCTTTCAGTATGTTGCCGCGCATGCTTTCTTGTTGCTTATAGAAGTTCAAGTGTTTTATAAGGTGCACCAACGAAAATATCTGTAAAAAAACTGCGTCCTATAGTCAAGAAAATATGGTAACCGTATCAAGGTAGTTTTCAATTACTGTGTGTCACAAGAAAGTTTCTTTTCTCGTAATCTTGTTTCATTTTTAGGCCTTGCCTAATTATTACATTCATGTTTTACAAAGTCCACTTGTTTAATGCACAACCTGTTCATTTTGCAGAAAACCGTAGTACGCCTACAGTGCGACTTCTGCCTCATGGAGAGTCTGTGGTTCCTCGATTTCTGGATGCCATTCATGATGGAAAAGTACAGTTCGACGACCTTGGTGTGACGGACCTGGACATCCTGTTTCCCCCTGTGGTGAGTTTTCAGTGCGACTACAAGTATGGTGACGTAAACAAGTGACATAGGGACGTACATGTACAGCAAAAACAAGACATTTGATAAAGTGCTTTTTTTCAGAATTAAATGCCACCTAGCATTGCTTTAGAGTTACTGCAACCTCCCACAAGTCCCACAAAATATAGGCTTATGTGAATATTCAATATTTTCGAATATTCGATCGAATATAAACGTATTTACTCAATTCTAACATGCCCTCGATAGTAACACGCACCCGTTTTCTGAACCCCCCCCCAAATAAAAGAGTACAATACTGCGCACCTCATGCTTTCATATAGAAATACTATTTTCTCTTATTTGGAAAAAACAGATTTATTCCCAATACACTAAAGTTGCGATAAATGAAAACACAAATGGAAGTGGTGTACCTTGCCGCCAAGATTTTCACTGCACCGGTACGAGTCGCGTGGGGCAATAGATATTGTAACATAGATTGAAGACGGAGTCTTACAAAATAGATGTTTCGCTTTAATGGTGGGCCAGAAGAGCGTGCAGCTTACACACTTCATCTTTCATGGCGCCGACCTTTGCGCGCACCGTCCTGTGGTGCGGGAGCCCCACATCTTTGTGTCAGTCGCCCCCATGCAAAAAGCGACCATCTCGGTCGCTTCAGAAAGTTCTTTCAGTGACATAAGAAATGGAGCTCCTCAGGTGCATCTCGGCGTTCACGTGTGCGCATAGTATGGTTTCATTTGCACTACATGAACAACCTCAGCGCGAGGACGACAACGGAGTGAACCGGGGTCAGAACTGCAGGGGACGACTTCGTAGTTCACGTCACTGAGGCGGCGTGTAACCTTATAGGGACCAAAATACCGGCGGATCAACTTTTCCGAGAGTCCACGGCGACGGACGGGCGTCCAGACCCACACGCAGGCGCTGGTATTGTAATGGACGTCGCGTCGACCCTGGTTTATCGAAGGGTGTCGGTATGCTGTTGGCTCCGGATACGATGCCGAGCAGGCTGGCATGCCTCTTCGGCTCTTTGTACGAACTCTTCCACGTGTTCGCTGGTTGGGCTATTATCAGCCAGAGGTAGCATGGCGTCAAGTGTTGACGTGACATGGGTCCCGTATACAAGTTCGAACGGCGTAAACTGTGTAGTCTCCTGTAGAGCAGTGTTATACGCGAAAGTCACATAGGGTAAGATTTTGCCCCACGTCTTGTGCTCTACGTCGACATACACGGAGAGCATATCAGCCAGCGTTCTAGCCAGACGTTCCGTTAATCCATTGGTTTGAGGGTGATACGCAGTGCTCTTGCGGTGAGAGCTATGCGTCAGCTGGAGAACGTCCTGCATAAGTTCCGCTGTAAATGCTGTACCGCGGTCGGTGATGAGCTAACATGGTGTACCATGTTGTAGGACGATGTGGCGTACAAAGAGCTTGGTCACTTTATACAAATTTGCTTGCGGAATAGCTTCAATTTCGGCGTACCGGGTTAAGTAGTCGGTAGCGACAACTATCCATCTGTTGCGCGAAGAGGTCACTGGGAATGGCCCAAGTAGATCCATTCCTATTTGTTGGAACGGTGCTTGAGGAGGATCCACAGGGTAGAAAAATCCAGCAGCTTTAACTGGTGGTTTCTTGCGGCGCTGACAATCGCGGCAGGTCTTCACGTACTGTTGCACAGAAGAAAAAAGCCGGGGCCAGTAATAATTCTGTCGTATCCTTGCTAATGTCTTAGCGAATCCCAGGTGTCCAGCGCATGACTCATCATGGCAGGCTTGCGAAATGTCTTGGCGCAGCGCCGACGGCACGACAAGGAGGTATGTATTGGGACCTTATCCGCAGTTTTTCCGGTAAAGGATATTGTTGAGCAAGTAGTACGATGATAAGCCGCGCACGAGCGAGCGGGGTAAAACACCTTTAACTCCTTGAAGGTGCTCAATCAGCGGCAGCAGCTCAGGGTCAGCGCGCTGGTGCTCAGTCATCCTTATGGCGTCGATAACACCGACAAATGGCAAGTCATGGTCAGGGTCCGATGACGTCGTAGGCAGTGGTGCACGTGACAAACAGTCAGTGTCACTGTGCTTCCTTCCAGATCGGTAGACAACTGTAATATCGTAAGCGCAGGCTCCAATGGGCTAGTCTGCTTGAAGGATCCTTGAGGTTGGCAAGCCAGCACAGGGCGTGGTGATCGCTGACAGCCTTAAAGGGTCTACCGTACAAGTAGGGTCGGAATTTACCGATTGCCCACACAACCGCCAAGCATTCTTTTTCAGTGGTTGAGTAGTTTTTCTCAGCCTCGGTGAGACTGCAGCTTGCATAAGCAATGGTGCGTTCCGCACCAGTTTGCCACTGCACAAGAACTGTGCCGAGACACGCATTGCTGACGTCAGTATGAATTTCAGTGTCAGCGTCTTCGTCGAAATGAGCAAGTATTGGGGCCTCTTGCAAACCCTTGCGCAATTCATTGAACGACTGCTGCTGCTCGTCCGCCCAAGTGAAAGGCGCATCGTCACGTGTAAGCTGTGTCAGAGGCTCGGCAGTTCTCGAGAATCCTTGACGAAGCGCCCATAATATGCGCACAAACCAAAAAAGCGTTGGACAGCCTTCTTGTCTGTGGGTTGTGAAAACTCGGTGACGGCAGCTAACTTGTCGGGCTCTGGTCGGACGCCTTGAGGACCAACGACATGGCCAAGAAATTTGAGCTCTTGGAACTCGAAGTACAATTTTTCAGGCTTGATGGTGAGGCCGGCAGTGTGGATTGCAGCGAGGACACTCTTGAGTCGTGTGAGATGTTCGTCAAACGTGCCCGAGAACACGACGACGTCGTCCAAGTATACGAGGCAAGTTTGCCATTTGAGTTCAACAAGCATAGTATTCATCATCCGCTGAAAGGTGGCAGGTGCGAAACAGAGACCGAAGGGGAGAACTTTCAACTCATAAAGCCCGTCAGGTGTCACAAACACTGTTTTTTCACGATCCTGTTCATCAACTTCGATTTGCTAATACCCTGATTTAAGATCCAACGAAGAAAAAAACTTTGCATGTTGTAGATGATCCAATGCGTCGTCGATGCGTGGCAGTGGATAAACATAGCACTTGGTGACACTGTTCAACTTTCTGTAATCTACACAGAAGCGTAGTGTGTTGTCTTTCTTTCCGACTAGCACTACAGGGCAGGCCCACGGGCTGGTGGACGGCTGGATCATGTCATCTTGGAGCATCTCTTTCACCTGATGCTTGATCGCTTCCCTTTCCACTGGAGACACTCTGTAAGGATGCTGATGAACAGGACGTGCGGACTCGTCCGTAATAATGCGGTACTTTGTGATGGACGTGCGCCGCACTTTGGATGACGTTGAAAAACAGACCGCACATTCATTCACGAGACTCAGTAGACGGTCTTTCTAATGGTCTGGCAGAGCGGCGTTAACGTGAATCCGTTCTTTTAGGCTGGGTAACTCAGATTGCTGGGACGATGCGGTTTCCAACGTGGCAATGTCAGTAACATCGGGGATTTCGCGAAGAAATGTGATTGTCGTTCCTCGCGGTACATGCTGATACTCGTTGCTAAAGTTTGTTAGCAAAACGACTGAACATTTGTTTCGCACCTGAAGAAGCCCTCTGGCTATCTCAAGAAGCAGGGGCATGTTTGCCTCAGCAATTCCTTCAGCGTCGTCCTCCATGTCGCATCGGACAAGGGCAAGCGTGCTGCTCTTGGGTGGCAATGTGACGTGATCGTCAGCTACGCGAAGCCCGATGTCACGGTCGTTGTCATTACTGTTCGCTATGACTTGCGCAGCAGCGAAGCTGACTCTAGACTCCTGCAGGTCGATGATGGCACCATTCGCCTGAAGGAAATCCATGCCGAGTATAAGGTCCTTTGAACATTCAGGAAGAATGATGAAGTCACCGATGTATGTGAAGCCCCGAATGTTGACTCGTGCCATGCACCGGCTCATTGGAGTTATGAGGTGCGCTCCTGCAGTACGAATCTGTGTTCCGGTCCATTGCGTCGAAACTTTGTTCAATATACACGCGAGATTCTGGCTCATAACAGACGTGTCCGCACCCGTGTCGATTAACGCCGTGACTTTGTGGTCATCTATGGTAACTGGTACGTCGCAGGATACTGACACGGAACTACACTGCTTTCTCTTTGTCTCAATTACGTCATATCGCGGTCATCATAGTGGAGGATCTTCAGCATTCGCAACGTCAGCGACCTCACCTCCACAGGTCGCTGGACTCAGTTTTCCCGGGAGGCTGGGCTGGGTGAGCAACGTCTCGTTGCTCTCGGCGTGAATGGGGGCTGGAAGACTTGTTACGGGCGGGTGACGGTTACCGGGGTTCACGGAATTGTGGGGCAAACGAGGTCCTGGCGTCTGCGAAGTATGCTTCAATCTCCAGGGGGCATTCACCATATCACGGGCACGGCACATTCAGTGAAAATCCACGGAGCCTAGCCCGGCGGTAAGGACATGCCCTTTAGAGGTGATTGGCTTCACCGCAATGAAAACACAAGGGCCTCCGGTCTGTGGTGCGTCATACGTCGCTCTTGCGGGGTGGTTGTGTTTCAGCCATGTTTCGCCTTCCCGCCTCAATCGCACTTATCACCGACCCTACTAACTTCAAGACTGCTGTTCAGAATGCCTTTTGTTAGTATTTTTTGTTAATACTTTTTTGTTTGTATTTTTTACTGCATTACTTCTTGTTTTGACTCCACTCCTTTCTGTAACGCCTTCGGGCCTTGAAAGTACGTGAAATAAATAAATAAATAAATAAATAAATAAATAAATGGCGTGCAGCGAGTCCTGAAGTCGCCAGTTGCTTGTTCAATGGCGCGCACACCATGAAAGTCCGGGACATCGCGTGCATCGTGAAAAGTCGGAGACAACGAACTTCGCGCAGCTTCCGCATACGACATGTGAGGCTGTGGCTACCGTACTTCGTGCTGTGGTGCCTGGCTTCACTCTGGGATTTGTACTGCCTGCCTGATTGCTTCCCGGACGACCTCAGCCAGAGCGAGTCGCGGTACCGATCCCGGAGCCACCTGAAGCTTTTGGAGCTCTTCTCGTGCAACAAGCCTAATGAGCTCCCGCAAGGCGTCTGTATTGTCCAAGGGTATAGCGAGAGGGTCACGCGATAGAGCCTACATGTCGCTGTTGTACTGCCTTGTTCGTTGCTGCAGTGCCTTTTCCCTTGACATGGCTTCCGCGAGAAACTCTGCAACGGTCTTTGGTGGGTTGTGTATTAGGCCACCGAATAACTCTTGCTTGACACCGCGCATCAAGTTCCTGACTTTCTTTTCTTCCGGCATGGATGGATCCGTGCGTTGGAAAGGTCGGCACATATCTTCGACAAATATTGCGATGCTTTCATTGCAGATTCAGCTCGCTCCTTGCGATCGAGGCTGGCGTATGTGCTGATTAGCTGCTGTCGGAATTTGTCCCGTGTCAATAAGGCCCCCTCATGGTTCTCAAACCATGTAATGCGTAGCTTGTGCTCTGGAGTCCAGCCGTTGAATTCTGTGACACGCTCAAAGTGATCGAGCCAGTCCTCAACATCCTCGAAGGTGTCCCCATAGAAGGATGTGGGGATTTGTGGCTGGTTAAGGACGACCTCGGTCGGTGCCATTGTGGAAGAAGACGGAACCGATGTACTCATCCTTCTGACTGTATTCGGTAGAGGCTCGTGCTCAGGTGGCAGTCCTTGATGTCGACGGCTTGTCCGTATGTGAACAGGAGTCAGCTCGACCGGACTTCGTACTGGGCTTGTAGGCGGCGTTCGATCTGGGAGTGGTAGCATGTACCCAGCACCTCCACTAGAAAAATGTAACGTAGATTTAAGACGGAGTCTTACAAAATAGATGTTTCTCTTTAACGGCGGGCCAGAAAAAGAGCGTGCAGCTTACGCACTTCATCGTCTTTCGTGGCGCTGACCTTTGCGCGTGCCGTTCTGCGGTGCGGGAGCCCCACATTTTTGTGTCAATATCACTCATCGTTGCTATCGGACAACTCCTTATCTCTATCAACAGACCAAAGCATTTCATCCTCGGTGCCGCCCATGGCATATGAAATTCGGTACTTTTTAAAGGCCTTGTTGACCATGGCAGATGGGATATTGCACCAAGCATCTTTCACCCATCCAGCAAAGTCCTGCAGTGAGACGCGCTTCATTTTATTGGCGGGCGTGAATTCGTGGCATCCACTGACAAGCCATTCGGTGTAGAGCACCTGAATTCTATCTTTCACTGGCCCTTTCAAACAAACATCGAACGACTGGAGCTGCGATGTCATGCCGCCAACTATCATGACAAGGTCGGTGTTGCATGCAGCCAGCTTGTCCTTGATGTGCTGGTCAAGGTGGCACATGAACGTGTCGAGCACAAGCATCCCACGCAGACCCAAACTGCCGCTGGGTCTCTTCCGCCAAACATTGTCAATCCAGTCAGTGACCAAGTCCGATGGTCATCCAACCTTTTTCATTTGCGCGCACAATCACGCCACTCGGAAACATGATTCCTTTCGGGAACGTCTTGCATCTGAAGATAAAATACGGCGGCAGCTTGTGCCCATCCGCAGTGCTACAAAGCATTGCGGTGACTCTAGTTTTTTCATGGCCGGAAGACAAAATGCGCACTTGCTTCGCCCCCTCCTTTTCAACGGTTGTGGTGGCAGGCATGCCAAAGTAGAGCGGCGTCTGATCGGCATTTCCAATCTGTCCGACGTGGTAGCCGTTTCTATGGCGCAACTTCAAAACGTACCGCTAAAAACTGTGCATTTTCTCTTCATATTCTTCGGACAATTTTTGGCATATTCCCGTACGCCTTCGAAGAGAAAAGCCTTTTCTTTTTATAAAATTGATAGCCAGCACCTGCTCGCATTGAAGTGACTCTGCATTAGCCCTTTCTGTAGGGCTAACTGCACCGCCCGTACTTTGAGCAGATCGGTCGTCACAGGCTGCTGTGCCGCCCGGTGCTCTTGCACGTATTCTGCGAGCAGCTCTTCTATTTCAGCAAAGCAGCACTGCTTCTGTCCACTCAAACCCTTCCTTGTTGCTTTGCTGGCAAAAATATTCTCCTGCTGTTTGCGCCAGTCCTGCACGCAAGTTTCGGGAACTTTGAACACCCATGATGCGGCCCGACTTCCGTCCGTCTCTGCGCACATGATAACTTTCCTTTTAAATGCGGCATCCTGGTGGACTCGGCATGTCTTCGCAGTCGGCGCTTTCACACTGATTGAATAAACGCAAAAAATGGGGAGACAGGCGGTAGACTTGGTAACACCAGCGCCTGGTTACACGTACAACATGGAGGTATGCGCATGGAGGAAGCTACAGCAGCTACACTCTTAGGCAAAGTTACACCCTTTGGCTTGCCCCTTCTGCCACACAACAATAATCGTTATCTGCCTTGATGCGTTTCCTTTCTTTAACGCTGCGAGCCCGGAACTTTCCAGTAACGAACGGCACGCGCGTTATCAGAAGGGGTACTCCAAAGGGTGTAAACTGCTCTATGCTGATAACGCGCGTGCCGGTCGTTACTGGAAAGTACCGGGCTCGTAGCGTTAAAGAAAGGAAACGCATCAAGGCCGATAGCGATTATTGTTGTGTGGCAGAAGGGGCAAGCCAAAGGGTGTAACTTTGCCTAAGAGTGTAGGCTATAAACGCGTACGAGGCGGCCATTTTTTTTAATGCCGATGACGATATGGTAACGTGGATTTAGGGTTGTACTCGATTCTAACGCGCATGCAATTTTTGGACCCATTTTAGCGTTAGATTCGAGTAAATATGATATGCTATTTGATGTTCGCATTGACTCGGAATTCAAATATTTGAAATGAACGAATATAGTGTACATTTAAAAACGCATATACAGTCGAACCTCGATATATCGAACAGCGCGGTGATCGCAACATAGTTCGATATAGCCAGAATTCGATATATAAAATCACGTAGAAAACGCGTTAAAAACTAGCACAAATCAATCAATGAACCAATCATGGCGCAATAGATGCTCACATGAAGCTTCAAACAAAGTATTTATTTCGTTCGCTGAAAGTACTGAAGCAGCGTAGCCTGCTTCATATTGGCAACCGCGTGCTTGACCACGGCGTCCTCAACATAGTCCAAACGGTCCACAAGAGACAGTCCAGTGACTTCTATTGCGCCGCACTAGCGGCGTACAACGGCCAAAGCAGCTACAGCCTCAGTTGCAGTCGGGAGCAGGGCAACATCAGCGCTTGCTGGATCAGCCTCGGCAGCGTCTCCGTTTTGGCCACTCAGCAGTCACTTCTGCCGCGATCTCCACGTCTGTTAACTCCGCCACTGTTCCACTGTTTAAAGGCAGCTTTGCGCACCCGCCGCGCGCCTGAGTGCTGGTTCTGTTCCGCCTTGGCCTTTATGTCACTCTTGTTTATCAGCAGAGTGCTCAAAGTACTCCTTGGGATGTTGAAAGCTTCGGCGACGCTCGACTTCTTTTCTCCATTTTCAACGCGCTGTATCACTTCCAATTTCGCAGCAAATGTCAGGGACGTCCGCTTCTTCGCGTTTGCAGCCATCACACCAACCACGACAGGCCTAAGCCGCGCGCGCGCGCGCGCACACACACACACACACACACACACACACACACACACACACACACACACACACACACACACACACACACACACACACACACACACACACACACACACACACACACACACACACACACACACACACACACACACACACACACACACACACACACACACACACACACACACACACACACACACACACACACACACACACACACACACACACACACACACACACACACACACACACACACACACACACACACACACACACACACACACACACACACACACACACACACACACACACACACACACACACACACACACACACACACACACACACACACACACACACACACACACACACACACACACACACACACACACACACACACACACACACACACACACACACACACACACACACACACACACACACACACACACACACACACACACACACACACACACACACACACACACACACACACACACACACACACACACACACACACACACACACACACACACACACACACACACACACACACACACACACACACACACACACACACACACACACACACACACACCGACGACGACGACGACGACGACGACGACGACGACGACGACTGGCGTAGCGCAAGCGGCAGCACCGAGACGCATGTGTCGTTGACGTTGTCAAACTAGCCAACCTGGCCAAGCCACGGCCGCGCTAAGCCGCCGCGTGCGTACGCCGCTACGTTCAAATGGCACCCTCGGCGCAACCGATGTGGGCAGCTATCGTACGCAGCAGTCTGGAACGCCCATCGCGCCGCCGCTATCTTCAAGGGTGCTGCGGGAAAGCTCGCCTCCTGTCAACAGAGCGCACTTGGTCTGGGGCGGCGGAGTTCGATATATCCATTTTACATCCGGCCCCGTTCGAAATAAAAAATTAAAAATGCATGCGATTTTCCACGTGATATAGAAAGTGTTCGATATACGCAATAGTTCGATATATCCGTGTTCGATATATCGAGGTTTGACTGTATAGTGCATATATGGTTACCGATCACCATGCCTTGTGCTGGCTCTCCTCGCTTAAAGACCCCACTGGACGATAGGGTAGATGGGCACTACAGTTCCAAGAATATTCATTTGCTGTTTTATACAAGTCAGGCCTTCTGCTCAAGGACGCCGACTGTCTCTCCCGTCATCCTGTTGACCGCCCAGAATATGATGCGCATGACACCAACTCTTGTGTCCTGGCCATTTCTGATCAGCACGACATCCGCACTGAACAATGGCGTAATGACTGCTTACGTATTCTCATTGATCGTCTTGATTCTGGCCATTCGGAGCCCACGCTGTGTATGTTCATGCTCCACAATGACGTTCTCTATCATTGTAGCTTATGTCCTGAAGGACCAGAATTTTGACTTGTACCACACAATCTCCGGACATCAGTTCTTGAACAGTTGCATGACGCCCCTTACCTCAGGCCACCTCGGCGTTTTGCGTACTTACGACCGCGTACAGCGCCACTTCTACTGGCCAGGCCTCTATCGCTCTCTGCACCGCTACGTTGCAGCCTGTGCACTCTGTCAGCACCGTAAAAAACCTGCTGTGCTGCCCACTGGACGCCTTCACCCCATTGATGTGCCCTCAGAATAATTTTTGCGCATCGGTCTCGATCTTCTTGGCCCTTTTCCGACATCGAAATTTGGCAATAAGTGGGTCATTGTCGAAACTGATTACGCAACCCGGTATGTGATCATGTGAGCATTGCACACAAGCTGTGCAACTGAGGTGGCAGATTTCTTTTTACATGACGTCATCCTCCATCACGGCACACCCTGGCAGCTCCTCACTGATCGCGGCCGCACCTTCTTGTCCTGAATAGTTGGAGACCGACTTCGCTCCTGTTCTGACAAGCACAAGCTTTCCATTGCCTCTTGCCCGCAGACAAACAGACTGGCGAAGCGGCTCAATCGCACGTTGACAGAAATGCTGTCTATGTATGTTTTTGACAACCACAGTGATTGGTACAGCACGTTACCCTTCGTGACCTTCGCCTATAATTCGTCCCGTCACGAGACCACTGGCTTTTCACCCTTTTACGTTTTGTTCAGCTGCCACCCTTCTTTGCCCTTTGACACACTGCTTCCTTCCTCAACGAGCTCTCCCACTGAATATACTCAAGACGTCTTTGCCCAGGCTCACACAGCTCGCCAGGTTGCTGGCTCCCAGCTCACCAAGTCTCGGGCCACGCAGAAGATCTGGTACGACAGCTGACACTGGGATGTTTGATTTTGTCCTGGCTCCCTTGCCCTTCTATGGACGCCATGTCGCCGCGTCGGCTTTTCTGAGGAGCTGCTGCCGTGCTACACACGTCCTACATGATATTGCGTCAGCTTGGCAATGTGAACTACGAGATCGCTCCGCTGGACTCGCGTGTCAACCTCAACCAGGCACGTGTCCCGGTTGAAGCCTTACTTTGCCACGAGTTCACCTCCTTTATAGTTAGCGCCGAGATGGTGCCTTTGCAGGTGGAGGAGGAGGAGGAGGAGGAAAAACTTTATTTGCTCTAATTGGTTAGAAATTAGCGGTAGCAGATGCGGTCGGCCGTCTTCACGGTCTTCTTCCCCATCTGCGCAGGGTCGACGCCCCTATTCCAGGGCACCACTGAGGGTGGCTACTCGGCGAGCGTGCCTTACTAGTCCATGCTGGACTTTCGGGTCGCTGCTGGCGAGCACCCTCTCCCACTGCTCCGCACTCGGGTCTTTTATTTGAAGGAATTGTTGATTCTGAACGCATTCCCATGTAATGTGATATAAGGTGGGCTTGGCGCCGCACCAGGGGCAAATGTCTCTATACTGGGTGGGAAACATCTTGCTTAGTGTGTTTAGGTTTGGATATGTTCCTGTTTGCAGCCTCCTCCAAGAGGTTGGGGGCTATGTTACGGTGCAAGCAAGAGGGGTGCCAGTCAGAAGACGACGATTTGACGTGTATAGGTGGAATCGGTCTCGACAGCCATCTTGCTTATGCATTGTTGTCTCTTTTGTAAATATTGTGAATACATCTTTATATGGACTTCTGCAATGTAACAATACGTTCTCATAAAATGCCATTTTTAATGATTCTGGCCAGCAGCTTAAACTTGTTTTTCATAGAGCACAGAAGTAGCATAAGGACATTATATGGTTCGGGTAGTTGTGAGCTCATAAAGGTGAGAGGGATGGCAAATTTAGTAAATGAGGGTGCTGAAAAAGATATAAAGCTATTTCATTCACGGCATGCACTGATGTGCAGGTGGAACTGCGCCAGTGTGGCAAGAGCCATGGCATGTACCTGCCCCCATCTGCACTGCGGCCAAGCATCGAAAAGAGCCCTCTTGTAGAGTGCTTGCGGCAGAGGGAGACAAGCCCCCGGGAAAGAGATGGTGAGTGTTTAGATTGCCCGCAGTTGTTAAATACTGACTTTGATTTTTATTCATTACAAGTAGGTGGCCTGTTGGTAAGCGGTGTTGATTTGCAGGACTTGGAAGAGCACGAGAGTAATATATAGGGCTAGTTGGTTTGTGAATACAGTCGCCAACCAATGATTCAGACACGCTTGATTATTCGGACACCTCTGCAACACCACCACAGGCTTCATATACTTAATGTATAAGGATGACTGAAATTTCTAACACTGTAAAGAGTGTCGTGCGGTAATTTGGGCTCATACTGCACAGCTATATGCTAATTGTGATATTTTCATTTGAATGTGTCATCAGTCATGTTGCTGGTGCCTCCTCGAAACCGAAACTAGCGAAGCCTAGTCGATCAAATATTTGCCGACCATACCCAAACCACAGGACAAGCTATGCCAACCCAGTGAAGGCCATTGTTTCTAGTAACGTTGGTAAAGGCTGCATTTGCAATTTGCGTGATTTGACATCAGAGTTTCGTTCTGCTCTGACCACTGACGAAGCATAGAAAGCATGAAAAGGGATGGTATAAGAAGCATTGCTAGAAAATTGCAGCCAGAGACTATTTAGGGCGAAAGCGTGTATTCCTTTGTAATACCTTGGCACAGTCCCCAGATTTTTTTCTCGCAACTCACATATACAAGCATCGGGCAAAGGCCTGCCCCTGTCTTCCTTTTTGTTTCCTTGTCTTCACATTTGAGCAGAATGCAGTAAAGCAGATAGAATTATCATATTTACTCGTTTCTAATGCGTCCTCGATTGTAACGTGCACCTGTTTTCTGTGACCAAAAGAAAGGAAAGAATACTGCCCTTGATTGTAATGCGCACCCGTCTGCCATGACCTAAAGAAAGAGAAGTCTTTTACAGTACCACGCAACTCAATCTTTCATACAGAAATACAGTTTTCTCTCATTTGGAAAACGGATTTTCTGCAAATGCACTAAAGTTGTGATAAATAAAAAAAGTCACAGTTTCGCCCGAGAGGCGAAGCATCAATTTTGATAGCAAATTAGTAGACATCCACTGTATACGAAAAGTAAGGTTAGCAGGCTTATCGGCCGTATAAACTTCTAAAAATTCGCTTACTAACTAAATTAACATGCATGGTGTCACACGCGCACAAACAAACATGACCATGTCTCACTCAATGACTGCGGAAACTTTTTATCAATACGCTGGAGCGAAATGTGGCAGCAGGAGTGAGTAAATTGACCTTTGTGCAGCCTATCGCTCCAACGCCAACTAAGCGACGAGAACACAGCACGGTGCACCTAGATACGTAGATTGCCTCCATTGCAGATTGCTTTCGAGATAGGGGCCGCGCAGCTGCCAAAGTAGGACGCCTATCCTGCTTGCGCCAGTCCCACACGCAAGTCTCGGGAACTCCGCGTGCCCGTGATGTGGCCCGATTTCTGTTCGTCTTCGCACACGTGATCACCTTCCTTTTAATTGCGGCATCATGATGAACTATTGTGTGTCTTCGCAGTCAGCACTTCCAACTAGAGCAAACTCAGAAAACTGGAAGACTGATGGTGGACTAACCTAAACACGTATTACTGCACATGGAGGAAGCTACGGCAGCTAAGCTCAAAGCACGTATGAGGCGGCTATTTTGAAATGCCGATGGCGATAAGGTAATGCAGATTTAGGGTCACACTCGATCCTAATGCGCACGGAATCTTTAGACCTGTTTGATCCGAAAGAAGTGCACGTTAGATTTGAATAAATACAGTATGCTGGGAGCAACACAAGAGTGGAACACTTTCCGCTTCCATTAGCTCTTGAAGTATTAGACAGGGATTCAGTAACTCTGCTATTTGCACTTGAGCAGCCTTCACCGCTGGCGTGCTAGCTTTGCACTTCAGGAAGATACCATAAAAATGCTCAGTCACAGGGTTGGCGATAAGGCCACCTTGGAATGCATGCATGGTTTTGTGCAAGGTTGTGTAATTCTCCCCCTTACTACACTGACTACAAGTAACTGCATGCTTGTGGACACTATGCCCAATATGGTTAGATATAGCCGCTCTGCGATGCTATGCCTATGGCACTGTAATGTGAGAGCCTTAGACCAAAATTAAGACGAAATGATCATGCTTATTAGTCAAGAAAGTTTGAAATATGATGTTATAGTTCTGCCCGAGACATGGCTAAAAGATAGTGAATTCATAAACATTCGTAGCTATCAATTTGTGAAGCTCCCAATGTGGCAGCATGGTGCTGTATATATCCTGCCATATCACCTTTAAATACCAAGAAAAACTTGCAGAAACAAAGTTGGGAGAGCTAGAGATGTTGTTTGTCATCATCAATTACGTCATCATGGGTATCATGTATATAGGCCCCCATATGTGAAAATTAAATATAGCCGCTTTTAGAAAGATTACAGCACAATTGCCAACATTTTACTAGTGAAGATAAGTCATTTTACAAGGTGGTTGTAATATAGACAAAGGAAAACAAACAAGCGCGGAGTGTTGAGTTCTGACTTCAGAAATCATATTTTAGCACTGACAAGACTTACACCAATGTCATCTACAAAAATTGACCACATGTTGTCAAACACTGATAGTGAATACATTGCAGCTGGTATGATAACACAGAAAGTTTCGGACCATTTTCCAACATTTGTTTACGCTTCTATCATTCGTCTACAGGCAGAGAGACAAACCACCATGCACCCTCTGAGGATAGATTACGAGAAGAGTAGAAGAGCAATTCAAGAAACACAATTTTTAGGTACAAACAATACAGATCTTAATGCAGCCTTCACAACCCTTGCATCATTGCTACAATCAAGATGCATAAAAGTAGTGTACAAATCTCGCTGGGAAGTGTGCCTGTGCACACCAATCTGCCCTCGGATGAACACGGCAATACTCAATGATTAGATTCAGAGAACACTGGCTGACCAAAATGAAGCAAAATAATGACACCCGTAAATATAAGGACCTGTACAGAAACACATGTAATCTATTATTATCGATCACCCCGCAGGGGTGTCTGCATCAGCAGGCGTTTGGTGTGTTGCGGCACCATGTACCCAAGCACACGAGGGTTGGACCCTCCCGCGTCTAACCGTGCGCGGCTTAGCTGTGTCCAGGGAAAAGGGGATCCTGGGGGTTGAGCCAATGCCGGGTGTTTGGACCTTTACGGCCCCTCGGCGGCGGCAACACACCCCTTTGGCCTCGGCTTCACGTAGACGGCGCCCCCGGACTGACCCACCCGGGGGAAATCTGTAGTTGCCTTTTCCTGTCTCTCTCTCCTTCCAACCTTCGTCTTTCTCTCACTTTCCATCTTTCCTGTCTTCTCCTGGCTTCCCTTTACTTCTAATTTTTCCAGGCAGCAAAGGTTAACCTTGTGTGAATAGCCAACCTAGGTTATATTATATTTGGTTATAGTGGTGATGTACAGCTGGCGTTTGCAGGCTGTGTTTCACAGGTCCTGCAGCGTCCCCTTGTAGTACTCCACGGTGGGTGGCTGGCGTTACTGCCGAAATTACACTCTTTTATGGCTACTTCCTTCCCCCCACTACCTGATCGCTCCCTGAAAAGGGGGCGCACCGATGATGTTTTCGAGTTTTTTGCACACCAAAAAGAAACTTTCCCTCGATTCCATGTAGTCCACTCTGAACAACCAGACAAACCCGTGCGAACAATCTCACCATTCCTCGTCTCTAAGTCTCTCACCCAAGTTTTTGGTACAGGTTATAAAGCATCCAGGATGGCAAGCGGTGATCTCCTCTTGGAGCTCCGCAACCAGAAACATTATGAAAAGCCACCCAATCTAGTATCATTTGGGGACACCCAAGTAACAGTAACTCCACATCGTACTATGAATACCAGCCGTGGCGTAGTCTCCGATGATGATCTCTTGCAGCTGACTGAAGCTGAGCTCCTGGAGGGCTTCAGTGAGCAGAACGTCATCAACGTCAAACGAATTAAGATGAGGCGTGACAATAAGGAAATACAGACCAAACACCTAATGCTTACTTTTGGCACAGGTGTTCTGCCCGAGTCCATCGAGGCCGGGTATATCAAGCTTCGTGTTTGGCCATACGTCCCTAATCCCTTGCGATGCTTCAAATGCCAGCGTTTCGGTCACAGCTCACAGAGCTGCCGAGGCCACCAAACTTGCACGAAATGCAGTGCTCATGAGCACACCTCTGAATCTTGTGAAAACTCTCTCCACTGTGTAAACTGTGATGGGGAGCACGCTGCATACTCGCGGTCGTGCCCATCTTGGAGGAAAGAAAAGGAAATTGTTACAATTGAAGTAAAAGAAAACATAAGTTTCAAGGAGGCACGTAGGCAGGTATCCTTCCTGCCAAAGAACACCTTTGCCGGTGTGACGCGTCAGGGGGCAGCGACACAACGGCTTCCGGCGGCTGTCCGACCCACAAGCAGTGAGTCGGCAGTTACGCCATCTGCCCCCGCGGCGGTTGCAGCTAGCGCTCCTCCGTCAACCCAGCAGAAGGGGCCATCTACCTCCGGGCAGGTGGCCTCAAAGGCCTCGTCCAACGTGCCGAGGCCTTCACGTCAAACAAAGCGCTTGGAAGAGCGCGTGTCCAGCACCTCGCAAGAGGCTATGGGCACAACCACCAGCAAGACGGTGCCACCAGCGCCTAAGGAGCGGCGAGGCTCTCTATCTATCGCTCCAAAAAAGATAAAACTCCCGTCACGGCGCCTGCAAAGGGCCCGTGAGCTAATCCTCGTCTCTTAAACACACAGCACCAAACACAAGTAGCATAATAGATGCACAAATGCTACGGTGGAATGTACGAGGACTTCTAAATAACCTCGACGACATTAGAGAACTACTACACAAACGCAATCCCAAGCTGCTGTGTGTTCAGGAGACACATCTGAAACCTACAAACACAAACTTTCTTCGCAATTACTTCATCTTCCGAAAGGACCGCAATGAGGCTAACGCCTCTGGTGGAGTAGCAATAATAGCGGACAAGTCTGTAGCTTGCCGACACGTCGCCCTTCAGACGACCCTTGAGGCAGTGTCAGTTCGGGCCATTCTTTTTAATAAATTAATCACTGTCTGTTCTTTTTATACCACTGAACCATCATCTCAAAAAACAGACTTTTACAACCTTATTATCCAGCTTCCCGAACCTTACATACTTGTGGGAGATTTTAATGCTCACCACACGATGTGGGGAGACCCACGATAGGTCGCGAGAGGTCGATTAGTAGAAAACCTTTTAGTAAACATGGGTGCATGTCTGTTCAATAAAAACGAACCAACTTATTATAATATGTATCATAATTCACATTCTTCTATAGACTTATCTGTTGGCTCGGCAGCATTTATAACTTACTTAGAATGGAACCTTATTAAAAATCCTTATGGAAGTGACCATTTTCCAGTACTTTTAAACTTAATTGTACCACATGAATGCCCTCCACATGCTCCTCGGTGGAAGCTGGCTTCTGCCGACTGGGACCACTTTAAGGAATCGACCTACCTATCACGAGATTTTATCACCGATGTTAGTATTGACGACGCGGCAGCGTATTTCACAGCTTTTATCATCGAAGCAGCGAATAGCTTCATTCCACAATCAAGTGGTAGCTCATCCAAAAGACGAGTTGCATGGTGGAAGGACGAGTGCAAGGAGGAACGGAAAAAAGAGAATAAAGCTTGAGCCATACTTCACCGATCCCCAACTGTAGAAAATTTGATTGCATTTAAAAATATTAAATCACGGAAGGCGAACGCAACGGCAAGCAATGAAGACAAGCTGGAAGAGGTTCCTGTCAGGCATTAACTCATACACACAGGAGGCAAAAGTATGGAATGGGCTAAGGAGAATTAAGGGACAACAAATTCATCCATTGCCCCTTGTTGGTATAGATGGAAACAAGTTGGAAGACCAGGCCGATGCTCTTGGTGAACACTTCGAGTGCGTGTCTAGCTCCACTCACTATTCGCAGACCTTTTTGAAACATAAAGCAATAGAAGAACTTAAGCCACTGAATCGGAAATGTAACCCAAACGATCCCTATAACCATCCTTTTACCATTGCTGGACTTAAAGCTTCCTTATCAGTATGTCGGAGCTCTGCACCGGGCCCCGATAGAATCATGTATGATATGTTTAAGCACCTGCACTCCGACACACAAATCACGCTACTCACGCTTCTCAATACTATCTGGGCTGCTGGTTATCTCCCATCAAAGTGGAAGGAGGCTATTGTGACCCCTGTTTTGAAGCATGGTAGAGACGCTTCATTGCTGACTAGCTACCGTCCTATAGCGCTTACGAGCTGCCTCTGTAAGCTTTTTGAAAAAATGATCAATCGCCGTCTCGTACATCTTCTAGAGTCCAGCAAAATGCTTGACCCATCTCAATGTGGTTTTAGGGAAGGGCGATCTACAACCGACCGTCTCGTGCGCATTGAAGGAAGCATTCGCCATGCCTTCGTGCACAAACAATCTTTCTTTTCTGTATTTCTGGATATGGAAAAACCGTACGACAACCTGGCGGTACGGAATCCTGCGCGACGTTTCGGTGCTGGGAATCCGCGACAATATGTTAAATATTATAGAGAGCTACCTAGAGAACCGTACATTTGGGTGAAAATAGGTAATGCCCTGCCGCGTACATTCATACAGGAAACTAGGGTACCCAAGGGTGGCGTACTCAGCGTAAAGATGAATACGCTTCGTGCATCATTACCACCAGCTATTTTTTATTCCGTCTATGTAGACGATATACAAATAGGTTTCAAATCCTGCAACCTCACAGTGTGTGAGAGACAGGTACAGCAGGCCCTAAACAAGGTGTCCATGTGGGCAGACCAAAATGGATTTAAAATCAACCCCCACAAAAGTTCTTGTGTTCTCTTCACAAGAAAGAGAGGCCTCGTCCCAGATCCTTTTCTAGAACTAGGCGAACAACAAATTCCTTTTAACAAAGAGCACAAATTTCTAGGTGTCATACTTGACTCCACGCTTACTTTCATTTCACACATAAAATGTCTAAAAACAAAATGTCTAAAAACAATGAACTTACTTAAAATCCTATCCCACACAACATGGGATAGCGACAGGAAGTGCCTGTTGAATCTTTACAGGAGCCTAGTTCGATCACAAATAGACTATGGTGCCGTAGTATATCACTCTGCCACCCCGAGCGCACTAAAGATGTTAGACCCCGTTCACCATCTGGGAATCTGCCTGGCCACTGGCGCATTTAGAACAAGCCCTGTTGAAAGTCTATATGTTGAGTCAGATGAGTGGTCACTTTGAAACCATTTGAAAGACTCTTGCAGCAGAATGCCCCCTAGAGGGCATGTAACAACTTACAGTGTATAACTGAAATTCGCTATGTGGCCTGATGAGGGGCTGTTTAAAACCTAGTGTAACACTCTACATGTGGCAGGGAAAAAAAAAAGAACTTGATCTGCTGATAGTTCACAATGTTTACGATCGTAGAACAATATCCTTTGTTGACGCAACATTTTGTAACAGTATACCTTGCTTGATTGAATGTCTGTGAAGGCGCTACCACTCACCATATTAGTACACTCTTAAAACATTTGCACCCTTTGTGGCGTATATTTGTCACACGACAATAATCATCTTCTGCCTTGCTTGCGTCTCCGTCCTTGAAAACGCTGCACTTGCTACTTTTCTGTCAAGAATGCTATGTCACACGCATGCTCAAATGCACTTGCCATTCGTGACTTGGAAGTACAGAGCTGGCCGCATTAAAGGAAATGCGGGCAAGACAGATGACGATTATTCTTGTGGGACAAGATACATCCCAAAGGGTGCAAACTTTTTTAAGAGTGTATTGTACTCTCAGACTACTGCTGATATTGTATACATGCCACATTAATGCTGTGATTTTTCATATTAACGTGGTACTCGCTGATTGATGTACTTACTCAACCTTTTTATAATGGATCCTCAGCTTGCCATGTTGGCTATTAATCCAGATGCTGTCACAGTCATTATGCATACCTTTTAGTTAAACAAACATTCTTCTTCATTGATGTATTGGAAGAAACAGATTAAAAGTCAAAGGCTTTAAAAATGCACTAAGTACATGGCTGTTTTGATGCTTGCTTACAGATGCACGTGACTTATGGGTGTGCCGGGAACTGGTTCGAAACCTGGATGCAGCTGCACCATCTCCTCCACCACCATTGCCACCCAAGGCAAAGCAGCGAGGACCTCCGCCACGACCCCCTTCTCGACCTCAAGGTGGCTACCTGTCAGATGACGAGGAGCCAGGTCTAACAGTTAAGCCTTTAGAGCACGGAGAGTTTGTACACATCCCTACCAAGACTTCCTTAACCAATCATGACTGCAACATTAGTTTCGTCTGAGGTTGTATGATTTCTGGGCTGGGTTCAGCTTGTGGTTACGGTGCTGATGATAAACTGGTAAAATTGCGCATACTTGATGAACACTATCAAGTGTGCCAGACTGCTAACGAATAGGAGGAACACCATTTGTGTACCTCCTCTTGTAGTTCATGTAACATTATAAACTGAGCGTGCCTTTTATTAACTCAGACCTGCATTGTGGTGCCTTGCTGGCATTTGGCTACAGTGATGAAAAATGGCTGAGGGAGCACTTGCTATATAGTAGTAATTTGTGTGCAACATATTCTAAACTATTATGTGAATGTTCATTCATACACCATGCTAGCATTTTGGGCTAGCTTATATGAAACTGTGTTCAGCTGCAGTGCAGCTTGATAACTGTGTAAAAGTTAATGGTGAGCTTGCATGTGGCTGCAATAACTAGTGCTGCAAATTTTTTTGTGTTCAGGGCCACTCTAAGGCCCACACATGCCAGTTTTAAGCTAGTTGGCTACATGTGTAAGGTATATTGCGCAGAGCGCTAGCATGCTCACACCACTATATGTACCGTACTTAATCTGTTCTAACGTGCACTCTTATATTTACTTATTTTAAGACGACTAAAATTCACATGCATGGTGGTTTGAAAGGAAAAACTCAGGTCATGGAGCTTTTCTGCTCACTCGATAGGCATGTTGAAAAAAAAAAAAAAAAACAAGGTGCCTTATTGAGAAAAACAAAAACTTTGTTTTCTGAAGCGTAGACTGTTGTGCCAGTTGGTGCTTCATGTAGTGTCGTTGAGTGGAAATACGGGTGGGAAGAAACGGAGCATCTGCCTTGTCCACTCCGTTTCTTCCCACCCGTATTTCCGCTCAACGACACTACTTGTTTTCTATACAAAAAACTTTGACCATGTCATTTGGGTAGCAGTTTAAAACAGTCACTACTTGCTTGCTGCTATGTTATGCCTCTTGGAGCCACACCATTGTGGTCCACATATCAAATTGGTAGATTTTAATTACTTTTTTGCAGCTTAGAAAATTGATTGGCGAATGAGTTCCAATACACAGATTTATTTTTATTTTATTTTTTTCTTCTGGTTACCACAATGTGCCATACGAAAGGACCCCGCACTAAGTTTGGCCATTACAAACAGACAAACATCCTACGTAAATAATGCAGTGACAGTTGTGTCTGCAAAATATTGCACTGGTGTGCACTGCAAATGCAGCTGAAAATACGAACAAAAGCTTGCACATTTCTCAAACAAGCTCCTCAGCTTGCCCACAGAGTATCATGTCAAATCTGTGACAGTCCCATGTCATGTGCGAATAACTGGCAGCAGTATGAACAACTTGGGGATTTCTGCAAAATACGGTGTGTGACATGAAGCAAGAAAAGAAGCGGGAGAAAAAAAAATGGTGGCAGGGGTTGTGAAAGTGGCGATCTTGCAAAAAAAAAGAAAGGGTTGTGGGCTCTCACGATGTTGCTTGCAGGAACTGGTAGAAGTAACTAGAGGGAGTCATGCTGCAAGAATGGTTGTAGCATGGCATGCAAACATTTCATTTGCTCCCTGGGTGGCACCTTACAATTTCCAGCGTATGACCAAACTTTCCAACGGGGCCTGGCGAGGAGCCCTTTAAGTGAAAAATGTGCCATCTTCGCATGAATTACACAAACGAAATGAATTTGAGCAGTGAAGTGTTGCATTTCACAATCAAGGATTCACATTTTTTTCTGAACATGAGAATTGCTATTGTGTTACAATAGAGTTCCGTGTTAGAATTGAGTAAATACGGTACCTGTGTCTGCTTTGCCCCGCAATTTCCAATAAAAGAGCATGTGTTGTAGTTTAGCTTTCCTTTTTTCACAGCTGCAGCTGCAATTTAACTAAATTTGACTGCTGTGTGCACTTTTGTATTAAAAAATAATGATTGGACTTGTCAGGACGTGCCCTGTGAGATCATGTCAGTCTGGTCTGTCGTATAGATTGTGCATTTTAATATGGCCGTCTCTTGGGTGATGGAAGAGGTGGCTGTAAGTACTGCCATGTGTATGCAACATATTTGGTCACTCATTGCCACAGGTGTTCATGCACCACATTTTGGTGCCTTTTCTTGCATCTCCACTGTAACAAAGCACAATGTTCATGTTCATATAAAATTAGCACTGATACTGGTGAAAGTATGTGTTTGGTGTAAATGGTATCTATTTGTGCCAGCCTGTAGTTAACATTCCCGTGGATGAGTTATCGGTGCACCGGCACAGTGTGCTGTGTAGCTGTATGATATATGAAGACTGCACTGCAAGTGGGTGTGTATACTGCTTTTTTTTCATCTTCATTTCTTGAATGCAACATTTTTTTTAAGTGATAGTCAAATTATTTGTTTTTTACTGTTTGTTCACACTTGGCATATGCTGAAGCCACGAAAATGGGGCTGTACTTTCATCATTTTGCTTCTTTAGCTGGGAGTCCCACCCCGTTAACTTTATTCACTTATCGAGGAGAATGTTTCTGCATCAGGTCTGAAGTAGAAGCATCCTTCTTTTACGAAAAGATTTTTCCTCAACCAAATGTGATTGTTTAATGTTCGTACATACCTAGCGCTTAATAAATATTCTAATGCCCTGTGCTACTGTACACAGCTATATCCTTTGTACTAGTAGGAGAGTGCATGTTGCCTTTGCCTGTGTCATACTGGGAACGTTTTATCTAGTGTATTAGGAGTAATACTGTGAGAAACTTCACAAGAAAATAGAAATACATAATAAGCACTGAACTGGACAGTGCAAAAGCTGTCTGTTGTACGTTGAGGTTTTACAAGTGCTGTTAAACAAGCATGTATGCACCCAGGCATGGTAAAAAAGGCCAATATCTTCTGTGCATACTTCATATAATTGTTTCTTCCATCTTGGTGCTAATTTCACTGTTGAATAATACTTGAAAATATTCTGCAGATACTCAGCATTGAGTGCCAATACTGTTGCTGGTGTCCACAGAGGGAATGTTGAAACTTGTGTATACATCTTGATATTTCACGAGATCATCCTACTCTGCCAATTTCTGTGCCTTGTAAGGTTCAAAACAACATTCGGTGCCAACACAGGATGCCAGCAAATCCAAAGTGCATTTAATTTGCATTTAATGATGGTGTTTCTATTTTTGGATGTATATATAGTCTTGTATGTATGAGGGAAATATTTTAGTTGCAATTAAAGAGGATTTTTTTACAGCTTTCACTGACTTGGTAGTGGTGATGGGATCAAACATGCTATAGTTGACCTTGAATCATTGCCTGCTGTTGTAAATGGTGAACCCAGGGGAAGGGGGCAGGGCGTGAACCGTTAAACAGCAGGGTGCCTTTGTTGAATTAGTCGAGTGCCAACATCATTTGAGAATGCATTTGTTCGACAAGCTGCTTGGCTTCTGAAAGGTGCGCTAGAGAGAAATGCCAAATCAATTCAGTCCGATTATTCTTTCAAGACTTCACGATTCTTTAGTGGTCAAGGGCCGATTATTAGTATTAAATTTTGTACCCAAAGTGCTGCGTTGCTAACAATGATGTGGATTGCATGGCACCCTCATGTACAGTAGACTCCCTTTAAGATGAACTCGAAGGGACCATGAAAATTTGTTCGTCTGATCAGCAGAATAATTGGCATGACCAGGTGCTCCAAATATCTTACTTCAAAACAGTAAATGAAGTAGACTTACAATGGCGCAAAAATGACATAAGAAGCATTTATTTAGCTGAACTTAATAGAAAACTGTCTTCAAGTGGTACTCTTGCTTGGACTCATCCAGTCTGTGATGGATATTTGTCGCTTTGCAAATCTGGGTGTAGCCACAAGCGATGTCATCTCACCTAATGACCTTAAAAATCATTCTGTGCCTTCGCGCTGCTGGAAAAAGTTCACTAGGGAGTTCAAGCAGGCATCTGCCCCCTCACAGGTCATTGGTGAGGCTTCGAGTTGGCAAAAGTACGAAGGAGTATGCCGAGCATGCGGCAAAGCAACACCACCTAGAGGAAAGTCTAGGCAACGTTGAGCGAAGTGGAAAACAAGAAATGAGGTGAAGCATTGCGGAGGACTAAGGTAGGCGGAGGCAAGCTGTGTTGAACTCCTCTAGCAGTTGCTACAGGTTTTGTTTGCGATACGGACGTACCGGGTTTGTCTCATGATAACATTGTCTTCGCGCGCTGTATGCTGTGTGTGCAAGTATGGTGCATGTGCAAGTGAAAGCCAACGATGACGGCTCAATATCGCTTGCGCAAGGGAGGATGGGAGGGTGCCTCCAGTAGGGTACCTCAATGTGCTGTGACTCCAGTAGGGTGCTTCAATGTGCGAGACTCTGGGTACGGCACATTGAGGCACCCTCCCATCCTCCCTTGCTCACGCGATATTGACTCCGGGTGTGGCACATTGAGGCACCCTAGCCTCCAGGATCGGTAGCAGTGCCAGTCACTCCGAATGTTCGTCTTAACCGAAGAGTATGTCTGAGGCGGTTCGTCTTGAGCTTATATTTAAAAAATTTGGGTATGGAAAACCAATCAAACATTCCCATGTTTGTTATGTAAGAATTCGGCTTAACCGAGTTATTGTTAACGAAAGTTCACTGTATTTGCCCTTTTTCTGCAAGGAAGACCTAGTGAGGCTGCCAACCAGGATGGCATTTGCTTACTTTCAAATACATTTTTTTTTTTTTGTAAACAAAGACTGCCATGAGCAATGGAGTTAGTCATAGAAGACTTAGAGCATTATAAGGAAATTTGCAGAATAAAGATGTCTCTGAGGACATATGGGGCACTCCTATATGATGACTGGAAGCTTACTGTTGTCCTTGAAAAGTGCACAATCGTTGCAATCCCAGGGTTTGTACGCCGCCTTGAAATCCTTGAAAACTCTTGAACTTGAAGAAAGAGAAGGGCCCTTACAAATCCTTGAAAATAAATGAAGATCCTTGAAAATGGGTTGGGGACAACATCTGAACGTTCAAAGTAACAAATTGCATTAGCGGGGAAACAATGCTATATATTGCCTTTTGAGAATTTTGATAAGCCATTGTGGTGTTAGATGGAGCGGTTCAAGCCGTACTGCCATTTTCATTTCGCTGTACTTGGTTGCGGCCATCAAGGCTTCGTTTTTAAAGGCCTGGGCTCTAAAATTATATGGAGGAAAATAAGTTTCAGCCATTTGGCTTTTACATGATGTGTATTTTTAGGTGAAACTGGGCATACTATCCCTCACCGGGAAAAGTGTGTGATAGGCCACAAGGTGATTGACATCATTACTATGGGAAAGTAGACTTTGAAAAGCCACCTGAAGAGCTTGAAGCATGTGTGCAAATCAGCAGCTGCTTAGGTATAAAGATTTGAATGTCTTTTTAGCTTTTGTATAACTTAAGTTTGTTTTAAACTTCCTTGAATTATGGCCTTCAGCAACCTGGAAATCTGAATTGTCCTTGAATTTTGTGTCTGATATTGTGTACAAACTTTGCATTCTACTGGTACACAAACTATGGGGCACAAACTTGGAGAGCAACATTGAAGCTAAGGGCCATGGAATGAGGGAGGGAATTAAAAATGATCTATATACTGTTAGGAGGGAGGAAGTCTGATGTGGAATAGAGCAAACGAGGGTAGCCAATATTCTTGTAAGAGCAAGAAATGAAGTTGGGCAAACCATGTGATGTGTATAGCAGGTAACCAATTGTCTAAACAGAACTGGTGCCAAGGAAAAGGAAATGCAGTCGAGGACAGCAAAGGATGACTAGGTACATTGGTGAAATTGGTAAACTTGCAGGCATAAAGTGGAGACTGCTTACACAAGACGGGTAATTAAAATTTTTGGAGGACGCTTAAGCTTTGCCTTTAAGTGGAACGCAGTAGCATTCAAAGATCCCTGACTATTTGTTACGCTTCCCGGCAACTGCAGCATATGAAACCGTAATGTTTACCGGGAAACGCTATGCACAAAAATGGGCTTTCTGGTAGAAACGCGGCCTCTTGCGTGAACCACATTGCGGCGGAGGCGGACACCACGTGGAGGTCTTTCAAGGAACCGGGCGCACTACTCCGTCGCCTGCTGTGATTTGACGATTTGCATGCGCGAATGGCAGATGCCGTGGCCGGTCTATGAATTGTAAAAATGCTGGAAAAGGGGTCTTAGTTCTCGCGTAACAGAATTAAGTTTTCTCGTATATTCAAACTACAATCCGACGCTATCATGTCTGTAAGCTGTGTGTAAGTCATAGTTTACGAGTTTTCTATATATTTTAGCTTAAAAAGTTCAATTCAGTAACTTCCTTGCACCACATGGAGGGCCTGGGTATGCGTGGTTCGAAATTCTTTTTGCCAAAACGACACTGGACACTGGAATTTCTCTGACAAGGGGCCCTTAACGCTATCGCGTTAATATCAGTGGAACATGCCTCTGCAATGCAGTGGACGTAAATTAGGCTGATGATGATATCTTGATTAACCTTTGACAACAATCAGCATTGCAGTTGTGGAATAGCTGCGCCAAACTACGCTGAGAAGTCCTTAGCGCCATCCTGCGCTAAAATGGCATTTTAGCGGAAAATTGCGCTGAGCCTGTGTTACTTGCGTCAAAGCATGTATAAGAGCGAAACCCTTCTTCCATTGATGCTTTGCAGCTAGCAAAGCTCAAATCAAAACCAGCAGCACTATCATGTATCATCACCATAGAAGGAAGCAGAGGCCAGTCCTGTTTGCGAGTTTCTGTGAGCAGAAACTATGGGCCCATCAGAGTCGCCCAGTTCGTCACTCGCATATTTTTCTCTGACTGACATACAGTGTAGTGCCACTGTACCATTTTGCTGGCGCTTTATTTCGGTGTTCATCGAACCTGCCCGTGCGGTACTGCGGAGTTTGCCGAAGGAGGAGGTCACATTTTTGGATTAAAAGAAAGCTTTTTCTATGTTTATGGGTGATAACGGAGCTTTGCAATAGAACCGGTACAATAAGAATTGCACGTGGTGCATAGTTAAGAATGGTATTAGCTAATGAGGTCAAATGTGGTACACCGTGAGAGCCGGCACTTTGATGGGTGCCGCCATTTTCACAGACACAAAATTTTTGCAGAGCTTGGTTCGCTGTGCTATTTCGGTGAAGTAGCATCGTAGACACAAACGCAAAACGCTATTTACGTCTCGCGCATGCGCAGTGGCACTGGCATTTTTTTTTTCCGGCCCCTATTCAAGAAGTACCTATGTGCATGACATGAGTAGGTTGCATGATCAGTGATCAGTGCAGACTCGATCGGTCTTGTGGTGACCCTCTGCCCACAGGCCATGACTGTCGCACTGTGTTGCATCCTGCGTTAATAAACGTGTGTGCTGATGATCTGTCTGTGGTGCCTTCTCTGTGTCGTATTGACGAAGCCAGCTTTAGCACCCTTTGAGCGTCGCGGTGTGCAGGAGCATCGCATCCTTTCTTGATCGCGCTTGCAGGGTAAGCCTCGCGCAAACCTATCTCCACAACATATTGACTATATCAGTTAAAATTTGCTGGGTATATGGTAAGTGCACATGTGTTGGACCCCACCCCAAATTGGCATATTTGCCTGCGCCAGGCGCATTTCTGTCGTTGCCGTGATGTTCTGTATAAAGTCCAAGGGTGATAAACTTGTCACCGCGCACTGTATCTGCGAGTGAAAATGTGCGAGGGTGAGCCAGCGATTGCGACTCAGTCTCGTGTACGCGAGAGGAAAGCGGGAGGCAGAGTCTTTTGTTGCGAGCGAGGCTTTGGGGTGGGGGGGCACATTCTACTCTGTGCCACTGTATCTTGAAAGTCGTCTGTGACAGGGACAGAGTCCACCGCGTGCTGTCTTCTCGCGGCTTCGTTCGCGTTGATGCAAGACACAGCACGAAGGTCAATTAGCTCACTCCTGCTACCGCGCTTCCTCACTCCAGCGTTTCGACAGCGAGATTCCGCTGTTATCGAGTGAGATGTGTTCATGTTTGCTTGTGTGCACATGCCACCATGCTTGTTAATTGTTAGTATGCCTATGCTTACGTGTTTATACGGCCAATAAAGCTACTACCTTTACTTATAGCTGTCCACTAATTTGCTATCGCAATCGATGCTTCACCTTTCGGGCTTGCCAAGCCCCGTTTTGCAACCAGACGGGCCCATTTCTAAATTGTGTGAAATATGAAGTGAAATTGGGTGAGCTGACGTACATTAATTGCACAGCCACAAGTCTACACTTGTGCATATTTGTCTCAGTGTGGTTTGCCTTCATCATGCTATTGTTTCACGCTGATTTATGAATCTAGTTGATTAGACTGCTAATACATTATTTAGAATTTATTTGCCAGAAACGGGTTAGTTACCAGCAGTGGAAATTTAGGCCACACAGTCCAACAAGCAGACGCTTAGTAACATCTATCGACTAAATGAGGAATTGAGGTGGCATTCTTTTTTCTGGCTAGCAGCCTTTGTTCATTGCAAGTCTTTTCTCGTTTTTAATCCCAGAAGCATAGTTTGCCAATGCAGCATGACATTGTACTTCTCTTTAGTGCCCATTTGACATGAATTTATAACATAGCCAATTCACTCTACACTGTGAATGGGACATCTAGCAATTCAGTACAGCCGAGTTATATGGCATCCAGTTTAAGAAAACTGGCCATTCGTTACACTCAAAACTCGTCGTAACAAAGTTGCCTCAAACACAAAAATAGTTGTTATATCCAATATTTGTTATAAGGACGTATTCATTACACCAGTATCGGTGAGAGAGAGAGTGAACTTTAATGAGCACCAGCAGTTCAGTCGGCTGGGCCTAGGCCTCCCACAATGGGACGTTGAGGTCTTGCCTCTTCGCCGCTTCGTAGGCCTGTTGGGTCGCCCAGAGTTGGTCGTCGAGATGGGAGCTGCGCAGGGCGGCGTGCCATCTCGATGAGAGGGTCACGGGATTAAGGTCTGGGTATTGACGTTTGCACTCCCATAACATGTAGGGGAGTGTTGCTGATTCAGTTTTACAGACCTTGCACATCTGGCTCGGGTAGATGTCGGGGTATATAGTGTGATAGTGTGTGAGGGAGGGGTATGTATTCGTCTGTAACAGGCGAAGGGTGGTTGCCTGTGCCCTGTTTAACTTGCGGTGAGGGGTTGGGGAAATTTTTTTTAAATTTGTTTATTTTATCGAGGTATGACTGCATTGCGTGGACCCACCTTATGATTTATAAAGCTTTTTTGGCTAATAGCAGATGAGTGCAAGCCCATGGTGCAAGTATAACAGTGCACAAGGTTTAGTAGCAATGGCAATGGGGCAGACAGATGGAGAAGTAAACTGCTGCTTTGAAAGACAGATGAAAGCCATAGCAACCGAGTTACATGGTCACAGATAACAGAACACTTAAACATACAATTGGTGTTTTACTGGTACCATCTCTGCCCTTGTCCCATGGCAGCTGCAGCAAGCACATTCTACAGGGTAAACGAAGGTGAGTACACTTTAGACATTCTAGAGTGGGTAACTTGCTTGTACAGATTTTATTCACAACCACAGTTTCATTTTCGGAACAGAAAAACAAGTTCATGAAGTAATGCTACTAAAAAAATCTTCAAATATAGTGACTGTGTACAGCTTCACAGCATTTTACAAAACTTGGAAGAACCCAAATGGATAACTAGAAGCTTCTGGCTTGTAATGTGTGCATAATACAGTCAAAGTCTGTTATAATAAAGGCTGTTGTACTGCATACAACACTTTTGTCAGTTGTAACAAATTTTAACTGTACTGCTTATTCAGCAAGCAAACTTGCACAAATTTGATTTACCACGCAAGTGCCAAGGTCAAGAACTCCAATAAAACCATTTTTAAGGCTTTACAGCTTGCAAAGCAATGTGTTTCTTTCAATAAATATAGAAAAAACTAGGCAAAAGATGTGCCTCAAGACCATCCATATGGTCCTTAGTGGAAATAATTTGTACAAAAAGCAACACAGACCGCAACAAGCAATAGTAGCAGCCTGCATGCTATGAATGACACTTTGTTCACAAATTATTTAACCAAATGTGCAACTCTTTGCAACAGTTCACTAATAATAAACTGTAAACTATAAGCTTTCCTTGAAAGTAGCAACGGAAAAAACAAATGACAGCGACATTACTGGGGAACTTGTGCAGTTCAAGCATGCCAACTTGGATGCATATTTGTCACATAGGGCTTCAAACAGGTGTTGAAGAGACATTGGCACAGCATATTTACTCATGCCGAAGAGGTGCGCATTTGTTTCAGTGTACCTACAGAAAAGTGACATCAGTGCATGAAGACATGCACAGTATATAGAAGTTGGCGATATTTGTGTACATAACTAGTCTGGCTGATGGTCATGCAGCCAGACACAAGTCAACCTGTACAACACAATGGCACAGATGCATTACACAAGTCTGGCAGGCACGCAAACGCCTCTCAGCATTGGGTAAAAAATAAAGTGGATTGTCTGCACTGCATCCTGCTGAATGCTTGCATGAGATAATCTGCATTGCACACTGATTCATTTATACACAGTGCTGTGTATGTCTCTTCTATGTTTACCCCTGGTTATTGATGTGCTGGTACTTGGCAATTATGCACTATGTTTGGTTACATATATCAAAATACAAATAACAATTAATTGAATGTTAATACCGAAATATTCTTATGGGAATTTTACATTCTGCTTCAGAAACACGTTAGAGATAGAAGGTGTTACAGCATGCTTCTTCCTCCCTTAGCAATTTCTGAAAATGCCTGCCTTTTAATATGCTTGTTTGCAGGCCTACGGCATGCTCATTAATGCAAATTTTATTTTTTCAATGCCCGTTTTAAAAAATAACTTAAGGCTAGCAAATATGCTGTAGCATCAAGACAAGAACTTTTTCTATATGGCAGCAACTATATTCACATGTGTACAAATGTACAAAAGGCAAGGCTGTAAGAATGTTCTGAACTATCAACTCAGAAAGAGCTCTTCCTAGGTGGCAACTATATTCACATGTGTACAAAAGGCCAGGCAGCTAGCACTGCATATCTTGTGGACAATACTGAATCGGCTCTAGGTGGTGATATGGCATGCCATAGCATTTCTCTTGGCTGCGACACAGTCCCTGTAGTTAAGCCTGTGAGCCCAACACTGTTGAGCCCAAAGCAGAATGTTGCCTTCTTCTGTCTAAGCAACACCACAATACTCCTTTGGTGGCGGTCGTAGAGGTATCTTTCCAGGTGTGAAATGTTCAGCCAAAAACTGTTCTTTTTCCTCAGGTGCCAGATTTTCCACAAGTGAGTAAACATAATCAGTCTCTGCAACTTTCTGGGCACTTTTTGTACTCGTTGGCCTCGTGCTTTGCTGCGTTGAAACTTGCGACTGGGGTTGTGATGTGAAAGGGGGAAGTGCTGCTGTCAAGGCTGCAGAAGTTTGTAGCAGGCCAGCTGGAGCTGTCAAGGCAGCGAAAAAGTGAATACTGTCAATTCCTAAAAAGTACAGTACAATTTAAGCTAAGTTTCCAGCAAAATGGTTGCATGTTCCAACAAAGAAACACACAGACTTGTTCTTGCAGTTGTATGGATAAACTTCAGAACAGATGACTTAAATCAGACAACCCCACATAAAATTTCTCTGCCAGTGCATGTCTTTCCCCTACTGGAGCAAGGAGAACTCAGACGGGCGCGCGTGCACGCCTGACCTTTCCGCTCCTTGCTTCCCTAGCTACACCACGTTCGCGTTCAACGTGGCAGCTTCATTGGGCCTGTTGGTAAAACATCTGTTCTCTCTTCCGTCCCTTCTGGTGTTCTTGCACTGTTAATCAAACTTTAAGGTTGACTTATTTAATTCACTTGGAGTGATCAACAGTGGTTGAACAAGGGGTGTCGCTCAAGCCAGCATTTTGACAACGGGACTAGTCTTTATCGAGGCAACTGGCAAGGCCGATGATGAAAGCGCACAGCTAAGAAATTGATTTCCTTTGCAGAGTTTATTATTCTCCCCCACCCACAATGGCAAAATAGAATAGGTGAGAGCATAAAGCATGATGATGAGAAGTCGAAATATTAAAAAAAGGAGGTTGCTTACCGCACTTACTCGAATCTAACGCGCACTTTTTTTCCGATAAAACGGGTCCAAAAATTGCATGCACGCTAGAATCGAGTACGACCCTAAATCTGCGTTACCATATCTCCATCGGCACTTCAAAATGGCCGCCTCACATGCACTTCGAGCCTAGCTGCCGTAGCTTCCTCCATGTGCTGTAGTATGTGCGCTTAGGTTAGTGCACCGTCCGTCTTCCCGGTCTTCCCGTTTTCCACATTTGCTCTATCAGCATGGAAGTGCCGACTGCAAAGATATTGCAAGTTCATCACAATGCTGCAATTAAAAGGAAAGTGATCACATGTGCGGAGGTGGAAAGAAATGGCGCGGCATCACGGACGTTCGGAGTTCCCGAAACTTGTGCGCAGGAATGACGCAAACAGGAGGAGCTTTCTACTCTGGCGGCTGCTATGTACGGTGCGGCCGCACGGTCTCTATCTTGAAAGCAATCTGCGATGGAGACAGAGTCTACGCATCCAGGCGCACCGCACTGTGTTCTCATCGCTTAGTGCGCGGTTAAGCGAGAGGCCGCACAAAGGTCAATTCGCTCACTCCTGCTACCGCACTTCCCCACTCCAGCATTTTGATAAAGAGTTTCCACGGTCATTGCGTGAGACGTGTTCATATTTGCTTGTGCGCACGTGACACCATGCTTGTCAATTTTGCTTGTCAAGCGAATCTTTAAAAGTTTATACAGCCAATAATTTTCATATAGCTGTCTACTAATTTGCTATCGTAATCGATGCTTCGCCTTTCGGGCAAAACTGACTTTTTTTATTTATTGCAAGTTTAGTGTATTGGGAGTACCTAAATCTTTGTTTTTCCAAATGAGAGAAAGCTGTATTCCTGTATGAAAGAATGAGGTGCACGGTACTGTGAAGGATTTTACTTTTTTAGGTCACGGCAAACGGGTGCGCGTAACAATCAAGGCCGATCTTTTTTTTCCATTTTTTTTTTGTCACGTAGAACTGATGCGCATTACAACTGAGAGAACGTTAGAATCAAGTAAATACGGTAGTTGTATTAGCAAAGAGGTGCTGATTCTTCAAGTGGTAGCAAAAATGGTCGAGAATCTTTATGCATGAGGAAGTGTCAAATCTGGGGACCTACTTTTCCAAGAAAACAGGAGGTACAGTTGAAGGACAAGCAATAATGAAACTAGAAAGAAATGAAGAAGAAAAAGAAGGTTAACAGAAACTCAGTTGTATTGATAGGTTAGTAAAAATATACTAGATGTGTATTCAAAGTCGTTGCCTTCATTTAACATTTGCACTACTTGCCCAATCCGCCTAGGTGGCTATGTGGATAAGATGTGCTGCTGAGCATAAGGTCGTGAGTTTTATTCCGGGCCATGGCGACCGCATTCTGATAGAGGCACAATGCGAAAATGCTTGTGTAGCATGCTTTGGGTACAGTTAACTCCAGGAATTCAAAATTAATGCAGACCTCTCCACTATGGCATCCCTTATCTACTTTTCAGCTTCTGGGCAATAAATCCCGCAATTTATTATAACCGAATACTTTTCACACTGCTATGCACTGAAATAACAGCACAGTTTTATGGATATTTATCACATGCAGAGACAGGATAACATAGAAAAATAAAGTGAATGGTGTGTTGACTTTCTGTTGACACATACAATATCGTAAAAACAAACTCAACATAACAGAGTGAGAATAGTTAAATCACAGCCTTCTGACACTGAAAGTTGGGCATGTAAATGCAACAGACAGCACATCAGATCAATAAATACCCACAGTCTACGCAGACTCCTAAAATGAATGTGTCTCCTGCTTACACAACGGGTTCCTTTTTGAAGAACTAAGTAACCACAATTCTTCATGCTTGCCTTCATTAGGCCACAATTTCAGTTGTTTCATTAGCTGAAAGAAAAAAACTTGACTTCATGCTAAGGAATGTTTTGGTGGAAAGTGACTGTATTGGAGCACCTTTTGCCTTAGAGACATTCAAAATGTGCTAAGATAATTCAGGCTGAAAGAAGCTAAACGAAGATGTGCATGTCTCTCGTACCAGCACATATCTTTTTTTTTTTTTTCTTACCTACTCACTTCATGCCATCAAGGTGATGATGCAGGAGCTGTGCTTTCAGTGACGTATGAACCATGAAAATAATTGTCTGCGTTTTATACAGATCATATTTTGCAACAAAGCAGGTGTGGCAAACCATGCGTCATAACCTTTACGCATCCAGCCCGATGTGAAAGAAAATCAAGTTTGCACAGTGCAGCGAAACGGAGGGGGACCGTGTGCTGCACGCCGGGGCGTTTAAAATGTTTTGCTGTAAGTGGTGTTCACGACTGATGCTGTAGCGCCCCCTTGCCATGCTGTGGCTGTCCATTAAACTTGGAACAGTTGTTTATAATGCAAAGTGGAAGGCAGAGATACTGGCTGAGATAAGCAATTAATTTCTTGCAAAAAGTATGCATGTAAAAATATTCACTAGAAAATTTCAAGCTCCATCTGCCTAATAAAGCAATCCTGCTTGCCACATGTTTCGATATCGCCAGAAGTAGCTATGACGACAAGAAGCCAAGAAAAGCATATGGATAATTAAGTTCTTTTAATTGAAATGTATAAATAACCTATAAAAAGGCAAATTAGAGGTGTACCTGGTGGGAGCTGTATCCACAGCCTCTACATGACATGTGTGATGCTCTATCATTAAGAGAAAGCTTTAGCTCGGGTGCTACTTTCTAAAGACATGTAAAAGGATCATTCGTTTTTCTTGGCAACCACTGCGCGAAACTTGACGAGATTTGTTGCATTTAAAAGAAAAACATTAAATCTAGGGACTGGTGGTTTTGAATTTCTGATTTAGGTCGTCAATATTTTACTAAAAATTGGCAAAAATTGCTAATTTTCAGAAAACGGAACTATCAAGCTTATAACTCCGCAACTCAGCAATGAAAAATGACACCAAAGTTCTATGAATTGCATGTCATAGTACATCTAAAGCAGACAAAACTGATATGCCATACATGATTCTCAAAAAATTTAGAAATGTGTAAATGCAGCTCTCGCAATACCCTTGTATCCAACGTAACAAATTCACGTAATACATAAATTGACATATCGAATTTGTCCGCTTTGAATAATCTAATGGATGCCGTTGACAGAACCGCGATATCTGTTCTTGATGGAGAGCTATTAACTTGTAAACTTCGTGTTTCTATTTCTTTTTCGAACTTTAAAATTTTTGAAAATTCTTTGAATAAAATTCGCATCCTAAATCGAAATTCCGCTTCCGACAGTCACTAAAATTTAACTTTCTCTCTCAAATGCAACAAATTTCACTAAAATTAGTCCAGGGGTTATCTCAGAAAAACATTTTTGCGTTTTCCATGTATTTGAATAGGCCGCGTTGGAGTTGGGCCCCAGCTAAAGCTTCCTCTTAAGAGGAGTAAGACTTTTTTGAGATAACCGCTGGACCAATTTAATGAAATTTGCGGCATTTAAAAGAGAAAGTTAAATTCTAGTGACTGTTGAAAGCAGAATTTCGATTTAAAGCCTGAATTTTAAGAGAAGGATTTTCAAAAATTGGAAAGCTTGAAAAAAATAGAAGCAGGAAGTTTATAAATTAATAGCCCTGCATCAAAAACAGATACAGTGGTTCTGTAAACGGCATTCATTAGATCATTCACACAAGGAAATTCGATATGTCAATTTATATGTTACGTGAATTTGTTACGTTGTGTACAAGGGTTCTGTAAAAGCTGTATTTCCATATTACTCAAATTTTTTTAGATTCATGTGTAACATAAATTTTGTCCGCTTTAGATGTACTATCAGATGCAATTCACAGAATTGTGATGTCACTTTTGACAGTTAGAGAGTTGTAAACTTCATAGTTTCGTTTTCTGAAAATTTTCCATTTTTGCCAATATTTATAAAAAATTGACATTCTAAATAAAAAATTGGAAACCAACAGTCACTAGATTTTAAGTTTCTTTTTTATATGCAACAACTCGTCAAATTTAGTGCAGTGGTTGCCGAGAAAAACGAATTCTCCTTTAACATGTATTTAGATGGGAGCACCCTAGCTAAAGCTTCCTCTTAAGCTATGGCGGTGGCTGTCCCCTGTCTACTTTCTTGCGTGTATCATGTAGAAAACTTAGCCCAGGGAGTGTCAGCCAGTGCCACTCATGGCAATGGCAGCGGAACATCCTGTCAACAACAGGCGTCACATAGTACAAGAAGCAGGAAATTAGTAGGAGGAAGCTAGCCAATAAGGCATCAAGGGTGCCAGGGTCGAGGCCCTCGTTATGTGATGAGTTCTTTCTAGTCATTAATATGTCATACCAGTAAACCTCACTGGCAATTGAGTGCAAGATCATACGCACAGGCAAAACTTAAGTCCATAGTAGCAGAGTTTAAGTCTGTGTGCAGCACCCATGTCCGAAAAATCGATTGGCGACTGTACTGAGCAAAATCAACTTGAAATGGCACGTTCTTGACGTGCATGCGTATTTTGCTTAGCGGCCTGGCATGGCTGGATGGCAGCCAGCAAGCCAACATGCCAATACCGTGTGATGACAACCATTGTATGGTTGTGAATTAGTGACAGAGAAAAACACATATATGAAAATTATTGTCATTTCCGTGACACATATCAGCACAGCAAGCTGTTAATTGGCTAGCAAATCCGCATGAGACCCTTTCTTAATCTGTCAGAGGTGTTTCTTCCACATTTCTTTCCCCTAATGAAATCAGTACGTCTGCCTGTAACAAGTATCGCACATAAAGAAGGTATTTTCATGTTGAATATCGCTTGATTATAAAAACTTCACCTGTAGTTCCAGGTGGCTGATTCAATATTCAGGTTTTCTGTGCACAATGATATTATATACCAGTACTATGTGATGGCTTTACATCCTCCTGCAGAGCCTCTGCATCCTAAGAGTGGCTAGTTGCAAACTTGCATAACCAATGAACACCCATCACAGCCTTCTAGTTCCTAAGATTTAAACCCTCTAGACTGCTATGCATGGAGTGTCACTAAGGGAAAAAAATAAATAGCCACACAACCCGAAAATCTCATCCAAGGCTGATATTGTTGAAGAAAAATGGTAGACATCAACATGCACCACTTGATCTGAGCATGCAGCCATCTTTATTTATTGCGCTTAGTTGATTACTGAGGTTGAAGGTGGTTTTACTGAACAGCTTTTGAAAACAGCAGTGCAAAAAGCAGTCTATAAAGTTTTTTGCACGTAAAGCTAATTTTTTCTACAACATTGCTACTTTTTCAGAAGATGTCATTATGTTTTCAAATATCTCACGCAGCAGGTAAGTCCAATGTTGCATTACTGCAACAGTGAAGGTAGATAAAGTGAAATTGTTTCATCGAAGCAACACAAAAAATTAATATTAGAAACTACATTCACTTTATAAAATTGTGAAACATTACACTTAAACTGGCACAGCAATCACCTAGATAATATATAGGCACTTGCACATTTCAATGTAAAAATTATTACACTACATTTGATGTTCAGTGAAGCTACTACAAGTATGTGAAGTCGGGTTGTAGAAAGATGGGCAGCTGGGCCGGGTTCATTAAGATTAATTTTGCTTGCAGCACCACTGGGGACAAACACCAGAGAAAAGCACAGAGGACAAATGCTGGCCTCTGTGCTGCTCTCATGTTTTGTCCCTCTTTGTGCCACAAAGGAAATGAAGATAGGTTGTGCCACTACTTCTTTTTGTGCTACAAAAATAATAAAAAATAGAAGTTCTGGGGTTTTATGAGCCAGAACTATATGATTATGAGGCACACTGTTGTGGGCAACTCTGGATTAACCTCCTGGGGTTCTTTATCATGCTCCTAAATACAAGTATATGAGCGTTTTTGCATTTCACCCTCAACGAATTGTGGCAGCCGCAGCTGAGATCGAACATGCAACCTTGAGCTCAGTAGCGCAATACCATAACTACTAATCTACCGAGGCTAGTCTCTGTGTGCTAGCCAGCAAACACAGCAGTCGAGTATTGATAATGGCAACATATGGCAAGCTGTGTTTGGAAGTATGAACCCCTTCTAGAACAGATATTTACAAACGAACATCAATTCCCTAAAGGGCCCCTCACCAGGCCTGGCCATTCTGAGCTGACAAGCGCAGAGCATACATTGTGCGATAACGATCGTGTCTGCGAAGTATTACATTGCTACACGCCGCGGAAAGATCCGAAATTTCAAACTGAACGCCGTTTTTCCTTTTCCTCATGGCTGCTGTGCTCCAAGCCGGACAGTGACATAGTCGTGCCCCTGCGCCTACGTAGTCGTGTCCGCAGTGTGACGTCGCTGGTGGTGCCACGTGACTTCGAGAATTATTTAAGACAACATCTGTTATTTGTGTAGTATGTTGCTTCAACAGACAAATTAAAGCTTAGAGAAATAATAAAACACACAAACTGAATGTCTGCACGTTTTTGTTTTACTTCGCACCACAGCAATGGAGATGTACTTCCGTTTCGTCTACTTGTTCCCACGTCGTGCAGTTGTGCGCGCAGACACCGAAACTATGCCATTTTCTACCATGTTCCAGCGCGTGATCATGCTCTGCGATCTGCTTGTTTTGCCTCAGTCTTTGTGTAGCACTGAATTATACCACTAGTCATGTTTCCTTGTGCACAGCATGCAAAATCGTGTGCTGTGCGAACGAGACAACAGCTCGCACGCGACACCGTTGGCAGAAGTGCGTAGCTCCCCCCCCCCCCCCTCCCCCGAGGGGAAAAAAAAAAAGAAGGCGGGGCTTTTGATGTATGCGTCAAGCGATCCTCGAGGCCTGGTATGGGAGAACGCGGGGAACAACTCTCGCTTGCGTAGGCTAGACGGGGCGGGTGGATAGAGCGTCTTACTTGACAGTGGAGTGCGCCTGCTGAAATCCTGGATTCGCGGCACTGAAATATTTCAATCTCGGCTATTAATGAGCTGATTTGAAAAATTTTTGCGGCAGTACGCTCCCTAGAGGACACGTAACAACTTCCAGCTTATAACCAAAATTTGCCTGATGAGGGGCCCTTTAAGAGAAATGCAGTTGAGATTATATAAGCAAAATTTGTTGCTTATCATATATGATACACCATATAGTTACAGGGATATTTTATGACCAAACAGAAGGGCATTCAAATTGCAGAAAACTTGAAAAAGATATCTGAGCCAGTTAAAAAACTTGACACTTAGTGGTAAATAATGGAGCACATTTCTCGCAGTTTTATCTAGTAAAATTATTTAAAATTTGATGACATCATCCTTCATTGACTAATTAGTAACCCTAATATCTAGGCCAGAACTTTTAGAGCGCTTACTTTTTTAAAATTAATTTTGCTTATTGTAGCCTTTAAGAGACTCACACAAGCCTCCTTCCTACCTCTTCTTCCACATGCTCTTTGTTGCTGCTGTTTCCGTTAGCTCTTGGCACAGAGCACTTCCCATGCTATGTTTATCATAACAGTGGTAGCATTTTTATTTTCTGACATATTAACAATACTGATGCTACCAAGCAGCATAAGCTTGTAAAAACATTATGTCTTGCCATCAAATTTGTTCTCTCACGAACAAACAAATCTCGGCTGTTCTCGACAAAATAACTTATAATTGAGTGCTGTATTATATATGACACAGCAATTAATGCTTGCCTCACAGAACACAACTTGAAAGTATTTCTCATTCAAAACATTACAGTAGGTTAACAAAGAGCAAATAAACACTGCGGTATTTTTGTGCATTAATTTCGAGTGTTAAAATTGCCCAAATAACTAATTTATTATGCAAGTTGTGTGACGAACTGCTGCCATGCATTTTTCAAGAAAGAAATAACTCAAAAATCATTTCCATGGTTATGGTCACGATGTATTTCAATGCTAGACATGACACAGATTCTGGGGAAATATGTTACCTTTTGAATTTTTCTTTTTTCTGTTATGTTTGCAGGAGTTGTTCTATGTGTACCATAATGATACACCATGCGATAAGGGGTTAACACATATTAAGACAATGCAACATTTAGTAAGGGGTTGACACATTAATACAATTGAAGGAAGTTACTGCTGCTTCACACAGAAGTTAGATACACCTGATGACACTTTTCAGAAAAAGTCATTAATTTGGTGTAACTATGTGGCTAGCTCTGCTTTTGCCTGGACATAGAATTTGGGGGCACAGAGTATTCACAATGTCAAAAACCTAGGACGTGCAACATTGATGGATTAATTACGCTTCAGTTAAAGATGCCTAAAATATCTTAAAATTGACTTCATCTCTAAACAAGCAAAGCACATAAGTGGTTGGTGTTTTGACATCTGTGTTACATGCATATGGAACATGCAGTCACCAGAAAGAAAGAAAAAAATACTAAGAAATGGATTACCTGTACTAAAAGATGGTGGACCTGCTGTGGCTTGATCATTACGAAGGTTTTTCTACGAAAATAAAATGGGCAGTACAGTACAGTAAGCAGATAAACAGTACAGTAGACATCCGTTAATTCCATTTTTCAGTGAATTGAATCCTGATCGAAGGCCCCGGCCGGCACCCGTACGTTTATACGGGCCCAAACTTCTGTTATTTCGATCTCGAAATTGGCCTTCACCGGATAATTCGAACTTGACGGATCAGCTTCGCCGCAATACAGCCATGTTATGCGGTGAAGCGTACCAAGCCTAGAAAAGGGCCACTGTTACGGGACACAGTACGCGTTAGTATTACACAGGCACGCATGCGCCATCTCCAATCATAGTACGAGCACCACGACGCCTACTAAGCATACTGGCAGCCATTCAGAGCTGTTTCTGACGTTGCTGTGGCGATTTGAGTCATCGTCTTGCCCGCGATGCGTGCCTCGTATATGAGACCGTTAACGGTGCCTAGTTCCTTAATTACACGCGCGTGCGCGCACCGAGAAGAGGAAAAAAAGAAAACATCCGTGTTTTGGGAAAGCTAGCGAAAAGAAAGGCAATAAGATGAAATAACTCCGAAAGTCGAGAGATCACTTAGAGCCAAAAAAAGAGCGGGGGTCTATCTAAAAGTCTTAAGGCCTGCCAGTAAACAGTCTCGGTACTCGTACTGTGACCGAAGATAGTTCATGTGGGTGTGTAAATGAAGGAACAACATGTGCTATGCTCCGTAATAGTGGCACATTCACCCGCATGATATAATTCCTCGCACTCAAGCTTGTATTGCGGCGCAGCTAACTTTAAAGTCAAACACTGCCTAGTGGATCAACGGCGTGTGTCGGTGTTTTTTTCCGCCTCTTGTTTAATTCCACCCGCCGAAAAATTCTACCAGTTTCGACGGTCCTGTCAGGATCGAATTAACGGAAGGCGACTGTATTATTATAATTACAATAGAAAGAGAAGCGAGGAAAGGCAGGAAGGTTATTCAGATGCAACAAAAGAAATTATGTAGAAATAGCTATCCTGTACATAAACTAGTATGTCTAAGGCCAGCTGGAATAGCCTTCAGATACAGAAGTTGCAGTGATGACATGGAAGTCAACGAGGTAACAAAGAATGAAGTTACAAAGGATTTGCAAGCAACGTTCTGGGGGGAAAGACGATTGAATAAAAGTGGACATTGAAGAATAGCAGGAATATTGTGCTTGAGAAGCTTACAAACATTTATGCACAATGCTTCGCAATCTAAATTGTGGGGTTTTAATGTCTTAAAGCAACTCGCATTCTCAAAAAAAAATTCACAGTGGGGGGGCTTCGGATTAATTTCGACCACCTGGGGTTCATTCAGTGCCTCATAACCTCAGAAATACTAGACATTGATGAATGTTACAAAAAAATCGGACCTATCAGCTTACTGTCTGTACAGTACAAGATGTTCAATAAGCAATTCCTAAATAAGAATAGCGATGTGGGTGAGTTGGTTTAGGTCCATGACGCAAAATTCCTGCAGCGCAAAAAGAAAAGAAAAGAAGAAAGGACGAAGGAAGGATTGCAAGAGGATATGAGTGTTCGTGTTGTCCTCTTGCAATCCTTCTTCCTTCGTCCATTCTTGTTCTTTTTTCTGCACTTCAGTGCTTTACACTGCAGAAATTTTGCACCACGAAGCAATTCCTAATAGCATTGGGGAAATGCCCAACTACAATCAATCAATGGAACAGGCTGGTCTTTGGAAAACATATTTAATGGCATAACATGTTCATGTCACTAATCGAATTACTGAGAGTCAGAAATGTGCAGTTGATAGGTGGCCAGTGTGTTGTTTAAAGTTTGGAAACTACTTGCATCAAATTACAGAGGACTAGCACCATCAAAGTTTAGGTATAAGTTTCAAGACTACTGTGCCAAAAACTAAGGTAATGTACAATAGCCTGTCAAGGAAACAAGAGCTTATGATTGGTAGCCAGCCTCCTGTAGCAGTGATGAGCACATTTACATAGTGTTTATGCGAGACCAAAGTTGTGAGAAGGAAGTCTGAAGAAGAATAAAAAGAGAGCACATTTAGCTCTCTCAAGCTTTGAACGACAGCTCACTAATATCGTTGAAAAGTGCGCCGAGTCTTCCAAAGTTATACCTTGCCAGAGTTTAATAAAAACATGGGCTATGCAAATGCTGCTTTTGTGGAAGCTTTATGCTTTTTGGTGGACATTATGCCATGCAGACGGCAGCAACCATCAGCCAAGTAATTAAAGATTTGCACGTAAACTTTTCAATTATTTTAGGGCATGTATTGCAGTCGCAGACTTGAAGCTAGTTGGAGCTCTAGGCATTGCTGCTTAGTACGAAGCTTATCGAGTGAGAGTTTTGACAAATATATCAGCAAAACCTGTGGCAATATGCACTGCTGTTCCAGTTAATACTTATCAGCACTAAAAAAATGCAGTGCTAATAAGTGTTAACTGAAGCAGCAAATACACATAGCTGCTCATTCTGAGGACACATTTAACAGTGGTGCTAGGCACAGGATTTCTAGCAAATGGGTATGTTTTGAATACTGGCTATCTTCCTTTTGCAAATTCCATGTCCTCCATTGTTAAACATTATTTGCGAATTTAGTTATGGACTTGACGAGTGAAACTGTTTGCACACCTTATGTCTACCAAGGACCATAAAGCATAAATAAAAGCAACATGTGTGCAATTTGTAAAGCTTTCTCATTAAAAATACAATTTTGGAGGTATAGTATAGATGTTGCATTGCACCAGTACTAACTTACCGGCCCACAACTTAGAGCCTGAGAAAATTGAGAGGCCACTAAGGAGTGCACAACAAGCGATAGAAAAGAAAATTACAGGTGTAATGTTAAGAATTAGAAATCAAACTAATCTGGGATCAAATGCAAGTAGATAATATTTTATTTGAGATTAAAAGGAAGTGGAATTTAGCAGGTCATGTAATGCAGTTAATGAGTGCTTTATCAGGGTGATAGGATGGCTGTGAAGGGAAGAAAAATGCAAAGGCAGCAGAGAAGATGACATTATAAAATTTATGGTCATAAAATATGTTCGGTTCATGCATCAAAGGGCTAAATGAACTTTCCTCTGTTGAAGAGGCCTGCACTTTGCAGTGGGCTTAATTAGGCCGATGAAAATCTAGAGCACAGGTCATTTTAGGATGCAATGGGTACAGCACTTACCAAGCAGGTCCTTACATCTGGAGGCATTAACAGCAAGTGTTGAATATTCTGCTGCACATTTGTAGCAGCTTGTTTCACGTGATTGGACTGAAAAAATGCGGGACATATTTTAAAGGAAGAATACTGTGGAAAATGTGCTTTCATGTATAGTCCCCGAGTGCTCCTGCTTTAAATGCGTTAAACAAGTCTAGCAATCAATAAGCTTTCACTTACATAGTCACCAACTGCTCCTGCTTGAAATGCATTATAGAAGTCAAGCCGCAACTCTTCCATTGAAACATCACAAAATCCAGGGTACGATGCTGAATTTCCAAATGGCCCATAGCATGTGAACAGCCACTGCCCACTTGCCTGCCACTGTTTCATGTCTGATACAACAGCAGCTTCATCACTGGAAAAAAAAATATGATAAGAAAACTAACAAGCTGCATCCCAGGAGGTAGTGCTGTATGTACCAGATATGTACAGTCGACAGATTCTTCAACAGTACCGCATGAATGGCGACTGGCTGTTACAGTTAGTCAAGTGATAAGATCAGCAAGAGTAGCAGCACATGCACACCAAGTTCACTGAAAGCTGTTATCTCCAATAAGTCTGGGAGCTTGCGCAAAGTTAATCATGTCAGGGGCTGTGTCATGCTGGTGGAAAGAGCCTAGCAGACGAAACTTGCACTTCCAGTGAACTCAATGCACATGTGCTACTCTTGCTTATCTTGTCGCTTCGCGCTGTTAGAAGGCACTGACCGGCCGGCCAGTCTACGCTCGTGCACTACTATCAAGATAAAATACTAAATTCTGAGCAAAAAATGTACTCAATAGAGTACTAAATACCCAAATTGCTAAAGTATCTGAGCAGAGTACAAAACATAGACAAAAGTATTTAATTACTTTAAGATAGTGTCAAAATGCAACATACTGCACAAACAAAATAATGTTTACGCCGTTTACTTTGTCAAAGAAAGCAAAGGGTCAAATTACAAAAACATTTGCTCGCCCTCAGAAAGAGCTGCTATTAAAAGTTTGCGTAAGACAGCCTGCCTTCTTTTTGAAGATATAGCTGGCGATACTGAAAGCCACTCTTCAGCATAGCAGCATTGTGGTTTAGAAAAAAAAAATGCTGAAAGGGAGGAGTAATGCAATACCAATGTCGCATTGTGGTCCCACTGTCATAATCAAATTAGGAGTGCAGTTGCTGTGCAGCTGCACTTTCTTATGTATGCTGGCGAGTTATGGAAGGAAAGTTCTCGCCATGTGTTTTGTTTAGTGCAGAGGAAGTTGGCTGCAGAGCAAATCTTGCTGCTTTGCCCAAAACACGGTCATGCCAACACGTTCGCAAGCAGCCATCATAAAGAGCAGTGTGCCTGCTTTTCGTGTACCAATTTGTGAAACCTTTCAGACAATAGGTGCACAATGACATCACAGTGATAGTTCCTAAAATGCCTGAACACGCCACGAATAAAGTAGCAAAGCAATGCATTCCTGCATCTGCAACCAGTCAATTTTGGTTGAAGTGTATTTTAAATAAAGAGTACAAAATGCCACTAATAAGTACTTAAGTTACTGTAGTAAACACTTTACGAAAGTATTTCTGAAATACTAAAATACCCACAGAAGTATTAAAAATACAGAAATACAGTATCTTGAGTAGAGTAAATTAGGTACACACAAGACAAATCTAGTCAGCCACAAAAGCTTACAGATCGCAGGATCTGAAGAAAAAAAAAAAGGAAAGCTGAAAATCTCAGCAGCCTCGACATGCAGCCCGTTATCTGGATTTTTAGACTGTAGTTGTGCATAGGAATAACAAGGTGTTGTGGGGTTTTATTGACTATGGTCGCCAAACTGCTCATAAATTTATTATTTTCTCCGATTGTGCAGTCCATAAACTTTTGTGGTCGACTATACACAAAAGCTTAACAGAAGCCGAGACTTTGGGTGAATAAAAATGTACCAAAAGATACACAATGGTTTACGTAAATGCAATGGCACTAAAATGAAGCGATCTTATGTGCCAAATTCTCACACAAGCTTTATTTGAGCACTTCAGCAATATGGATGCAAGAGCCACGCCCCTGCGTAAAATGAGAAAGTGGCAGGACAAGTTAAATTATCAAGATGTTTTCATAGGTTGCCAGGATAAGTGGATACTCACTCATACTCATTAACCAATATTTAATATTTGTGTGGGCCATGTAGTTACTCGCACTCACACTCCTATTCATGCTCACCAACACCAACAGTAGCTTGCACTCACACTTACCGGCACCCACAAATGCTCATACATGCATCTACTCCTATTCACCAGCACTCACTCACATACATACGTTAGTGCACGCTCACGTTGAACGACACTCATTTCTGTACATACTCACCCTTAATTACTCACTAACACTCTATCTCATGCCTGTAAAATGAGTGTGAAGTATGAGTCATTGTACTCATGACTGAGATGTCGACCCATGGGTGTCTTATAGCAGAAATACAGAGAGACAACTTTATTGATACTATGAACTCTAATAACGCCAAGCGAGTTTTTTCCCGATGGCTGTTTAGTTTTTCAATAGTTTCTCCTAGCGCACTGGCCATGTGCATTAAATATATTGGCAAATCAAGCACACCAGTGGGGATCTTGTCAATTTATATATACTGCTGCAACACTCAAATCGAGATCAGTTGGGAGTTTGCATATTCCTGCGTTCTAGCCTTCGTTTATTTAGAAGACAGATGCCAACTAGTTTAAATCACATTTCTTTATCCACACGAAGCACCGAGAAATTAAATTCAGCAGCGCTTTCCTTACCTGGACAGTTCACTTGGATTCTTACGTTCTTCGGCTTTGGTCACCTCCTGGAGTGCTTTATTGAAGTCGAACTCCACTGCTGGAGCCTTCCGACTGCGGTCATTTCTTTCGGTGTTCCGAACCAACTGAAACCGGTTTTGTTGCTGTTGCTGCTGCTGCTGACTGTAATGGCTACTATCCGAGTACCGATGAGTGTTTCTTTCGGTCTCGCGAAGGGCTTGAAACCGATTTTGTTGCTGCGGCTGGTAACTGTAATAACTACTGTCCGAGTACCGACTGGAGTTTCTTTCGGTGTCGCGAAGGGCTTGAAACCTATTTTGTTGCTGCGGTTGGTAGCTGTAGTAGCTACTGTGCGTCTGCCGATTCGCCTGCGGCGAGTGGTAAGTATCAGCATATCTCCTTTGGAAGCTTTCGCTGCGGTACTGCTTCGCCTGCTCTTGCCGGCGCACATTTTGAAGAGTGGCGTTAAAATCGAAGTTATCCGCTCTTCCACCGCTTGAAGTATCTGAAATAAATACAGTAGTGACGTACTGCGCGACAAGACAATCTATTTGTAATACACTTCTACAACGAAAACGCGCAGTCAAACATAAAAACCCTTACGTGGTTCCTCGTATTCGTCGTCGTAGTCATATTCCAAAGAAGGATGCGCGTTACGGCAGCGATCGCCATAGCGGCACCTCCCTTGCATATAGTACCAGCAGACTGACATCTCTGAACCCCTCGACGAAATGCGCACTAAAGCATGAAAGTTAACTTTGAACACAATTTACAAGCTGCACCAGAAGCACTACTAAAACTGGGACGCGAAAACACGGTCCATTTGGTTTAGTTCATCCACGGCGTAAGATACTTTACCCGCCGTCACCGAATCCAAATCGACTGAAGCATTGAAGCCATAAAGCCAAGACGAAATCGAAATTAAGCCAGTAAGTTTGATGATGATAACTTATTTTGTTTGCAAGCGCAAAAGAGCCATCCGCAGCTGGAGCTGCAGCTGCAAGGAACGTCTGTAGCGTTTCTTCGCGTAATCGAGGTGTTCCGCACAGAAATAGCGGCGAAGTTTTGGAAACGGACGCGAACTGTAGCAGGGATAATTAAAATAACGTTTTTCTTGAAGGAGTTGCGTCTGGATGCAGAGATGTTTCACCTCCCGTCATTTCTTGTGAACCGATGTATCCTGGGGGTTACCACATAACCATAAGTTTCACAAGTAAGTTTTTGGTCGCGGCCGGACTTGCGGGCATGTAAACTGAGAGGGATTCAGAGTGACAACTGATATCTTGGACAGAGATGAAATAGGTGCCGTCGCTCGTGTGTGCAAACCATTGTTTTCGTTCATCGAAGCATCAGAACCGTATTTGACACCTGTCGACGTTTTCTGTCTGTTCTTTATTTCACTACACAAGTTTCGTAAGTGCGCGTTTGTTTGGTTGACTTGTCTGACATGCAGCCAAGCTAAGTTGCCATCAGTGAAAACTAGCTCGGCCACACCTTTATGTCAGGTACGCTTGCTTTCTCTTTTATTTTTCGTTCAGCAGATTGCGACATCATGCGCTCTTGTATGAAGGAGAACCTTTGCTGAGCTGACAGTGTGTTACAGGTGGCTCTCCAACCAAAGTACCATAGCCATGAGTCATGTGGATCTGAAAGTGGTTCTTCTAGGCAAAGAATACGGTGGCAAGACCAGCCTAGTCGAACGCTACCTCTACGACCGTTTCGATGCATCTACCCCGTATCAGAATGTAAGTGAATAGATTTTAGTGGGGCACAGTGGTGGCACGCAGACCGAATACTGTAGCTAAATACACGTTTTGAATTTTTCAGACAATAGGCGCTGCTTATGGTGCAAAGCAGATCGCCGTGCGCAATCGAAGGATTACCCTTGGAATCTGGGTAAGTGCACTGTGCTGTGTTGCATTTTTATGAAGTAACGTTGTTTCTGTCAACACTGTTAAGTGCGATTTCTTTAAACTTCATTGACCATTTATTTGGAATATATATATACATATATATATACACGTTGTAGTGACGGTGACAAACATAGTAGCAAAACTGTTAATAACGAAACGAACTTTATTGGGCGAACCTGCGCCCGCAAAAGCGAGTGACACTCGGGCACAACGATAGCGGCGAGCAAATTCCGCGATCGTCGCAAATCTGATCTGCGGGTCAAGCGCATCAGATTTTATATGTATACATATGACTCGTCGAACGTTCCAGCGTAATCACTGGTGCCCGCGTGCTTTCCACAAAGCACTACACAATTCGTGTCGCGCATGCAATCTGATTGCACCAAGTTCGGCGAGACCACACACAATAGAAAGAATCAGTGATAACATTAAAGTGCCAAATCATGCAATCATAAATTAGTGGAAATGAAAGTGGATGAAAAGACAACTTACCACAGGTGGGGAACAATCCCACATCTTCACATTATGTGTGCGATGCTCTACCACTTGAGCTACCGCAGTGCTGTTTTCCCATCCACTTTCTGGGTTATTTATGTGTTACTAGGAGAACTAACCCTGGGTGTGTTAGCCAGTGCCACCACCCACAAACCATGGTGGCAGACATCCTTTCTTGCGCAGGCGTCTGGACTATATATATATATATGACGCTTCAAAGCTATCATTGTTAACACATCTACACCATGTGGCAATTTTGTTGAAGTTTATGACCTCAGTGTGCACGTCTAGCCAAGAGTTGAATATTTGTACAAAGATCCAGAGCATGTGTAGTAGTGTTTCTAATTTGATACGAGGGCGAATCAGAAAGTCTTTGCCTCTATATTTTATTAGCCAAAATGAGGTACATACAGGTAATTACAAATATACGTACTATTCTACGTACCTTGTGCTATTTTCCCACGTAGTCCTCATACCAGTTCAGACCATTTGTCCCATCGCAGCACTAAATTTGAGATGCCCCTCTGGTAGAACTGCGGTGCTTGCCTCCCTGAACGCTCATTGTCATGCAAGTCCTCACAGCCTTTTGCGAACTCGCAACACCACCACCTCACACTTCTCGCAGCGAGACACCTTTCCCCATACATGGGCTGCATTTCCCTGTAGATTTCAATGGGCATTCATCTCTTGCTCCATAGAAAACAAATTGCACGTCCTTGCTCGTAAGGCGCGGACGTGGGAAGCACAGCTGCCATCTTCAACAACTGACAGCAGCGCCGTGCCGCAGAGCTACCGGCAGATAAGGCCGGGACGGTCCAAGGAAGGTCCACCGCTGGGAATGGATATGTTGGCTTCACATTTACGGCCTTCATTTGGCTTTAAAAAAAAATGGGCGAAGTCTCTTTGATTCTCCCTTGTGCATTCATTGCACATGGATCTGAAGATGTGTTTTCTTTGGTGAAATGCGATTCTGCATGGCCCTGTTGCAAAATTTTTACCATCTAAAAATTTGTCTGGCAAACGTGCTCATTTTAGAAAGGAAATGTGTCACGAGTACAGTCGAACAGCTTTATAATGTAGTGCTTGGGGCCTCCGAAATCATTCATTATACAGGTCACTTCGTTGTAGAGGGGCTCCATTGTATTAGTTTAGTGGGGGGGGGGCAAGCTCATGGAAGCTTTTCATTGATGTAATTACTTTTATACAGGGCTTTGTATCAAAGATGCTGCGCCGACTAAGCAACATTAAAATTGAGATTGCTGGGTCCTTTCAAAGTTTACCATTGTTGTGATGCGCAGTCTCACTTCGCTGTCACTGGAAAGATGCATTCCTGAGTCCGAATTGCACTTGCAACTTTTATGTCTGCACAGAAATGGGAAGTTGGCCCAGTGTGGTGTTTGTGTTCAATGCGACAAACAATGCTGACACATCGCTGATTTCATCATTGTATTATCAGACTTAGTGGTTTTGAACTATTCTGTTCTCTTGCATTGGAACTTTCTAACTGATGCTTGTTACCACTACATTTGTGTTTTGTATGTTTCAGAGCATGCACCGAAAAAATAGCGCTCATTATTTGTTAATGTCCTCATTTTAATGTACAAAAGAATGGTACTGTCAACCACACTAGACTCTGGTCTTGATGTCATCTTTGCGAGGGGCTTTAAATGCCCTGTTGGGGCTTTATTTCAGAGTATGCGACTGATTGTGACTGCATTAAACTGTAACACTTTGACAATGCAGGACCTGTAGGGCAGTGTGGGAATGTAGCACTTTTAACATGTGCAAGAATAGTTCCTCACTTCATTCTTTTTTCCTTCATCTATTCTACCCCTTTCTCTTTGTACAGGGTAACCAGATAGAGAGATGTTCTCATTTGACATCTCTGTTTGCTTGCTATTCGTCTTCCCTAATATTTTTTATGTAAACTATTGAGGACTTGCACAACTGCTTGGCCACATGCTCTTATTCCTCCCATTATTATATTGCCAAATGTGATGTTTTGGGTATCTAATGAATAATATAATTCATATTTTTGTGGACAGGTGCATACTTTTAATGCCTGCACTTATAATGTAGTACTGTTTTGATAGCTAGTAGAACATCTTGTGTTCATATCTATTGTGGTCTGTGTTGTGTTGGTGTTTTCTTCTTTCTAAAGAGGCAGTGCTGTGATGGCAGTCTTTCTGATTTACCAGGATACTGCTGGCAGTGAGAGGTACGAGGCCATGAGTCGAATCTACTATCGGGGGGCTGGTGCTGCTATTGTGTGCTTTGACCTCACTGACAGGGAAAGCTACCAGAAGGCAAAGTTCTGGGTGAATGAGCTGCGCAAGCATGAAGAGGTGAGCATTGCCTTTTTTTTTTCTTGCATTCACAATGTTAAAGGGATCTTCACATGGAGGACTTCACCTGGGGATAAGGTATGGATTCAACATTTCCAGTGAGCTTCCTCTCTCTCCCCCACAAGCAGCACATTGCACCGTCAAGTCCACTTATGAGAATCTCGGCTGTTACAAGCAGAAATGCTGTGACCGTCACAATTCTTGTGCTAGCAGTGACCATTTGTCCTCAGTATAGTGAACATGTGTGGATGCAAAAAATTTGATCTGCTCGTGCATTCATTATAGCAAATTACAAGCACACTAGACTTGCCCGGGCAGCTTCACATGAAGCCATGCTGCTTTATTTTGACGACATTCTTCAGTTGTTTCACTGTACACAACACGCTAGGTCACAGTGTTATGGGGTAGCATACTTACAAAAGTGTTAACTAAGTTATCCACATAACATAGCTACCATTTGCAACTTTTGCTTTATCTTTTTTTTTTTAACACTTGCTTACTTTCTTGCGTTTGTTAGGAATTGTTGACTGAATTCACCATCTTATTCACCTGCCTGGCACCACAGCGTACGTCTATCCTATTTTTGCCACCTAATGCAACGTCAGACTACAACTACTGGATGTCAATATTACCCACGCATGCATTCAAGGTGACTTATTGTCGTTGTGCCATTAAGCACGCACTTGCAGCAATGGAGCAACTGATTCTCACCAGCGGCCTCTGCAATGAACATATATCCTCTCTAAACTGCCTAGAAACAGCATAAATTGGTCCACACTAAAGATGTTAGCTACCCTTATTGACCGCTTTTCGGCATAAACGTTCATCTTATTTTCCGGCTTATTTTTAAGCAGGCCACCTTAGTACAAAAACTCAGATATAGGAGACACATTCTGCATTGCGGTAATGTTAATTAAAAAGCAGGCGTGACTGTGTGTGGTGTTCATTGTCTGTTTTTGTTCATGATCACTAATGAGATGGAGCAATTGTCATCTACCCGAGCAATTCCTCCACCTTGGCGGCTTCCGCAGAACTTATTTACCATAATTGCAATATATGTGTGTGTATATGGGGGGGAGGGGTTACATTTAGCTTGGCGGAATTGAAGAGTTGCTTCTTCTGTGTGGGCTCTTTTAACTTGTCCGGGTCTTTTCTTTCATGAACCAGGTGATGCTCTTAATTTGACTTCCAGATCCCAATATGGGTTGCACAGCCTTTTTTTTGTTTGTTTGCTTACAGTGCTATCGCAGCTGTCATGTACATATCGGTGAAGTTGTTGCCAGCTCTTATAGACTAAATTTTATTGTTCTTGTAACCCATGCTCACTGAGACCATCATCATCCTATTTATGCCCACTGTAGGACAAAGGTGACTCTCAGTGATCTCAGTTACCCTGTTTTGTGCCATTTGACCTCACTTCATACATGTGAAATTGCTAATTTCATCACACCATCTAATTCTCTGCCGTCTTCGACTGCAGATACTTTCTCTTGTCACCCGTTCTGCAACTCTAATAGACCGCTGGTTATCTGCCCTATATATTACATGGCCTGCTCATCTCTGTTTCTTCCTCCTAATGTCCACTAAAATATTGGCTATCCCCAGTTGCTTTCTAATCCACACTGCTGTCTTCCTGTCTCTTAACGTTATGCCTATCATTTTTCATCTCATCGCTCATTGCACAGTCCTCAACTTTTCTATCTTTGTTAACACCCGCCGTGGTTGCTCAGTGGCTATGGTGTTGGGCTGCTGAGCACGAGGTCGCGGGATCGAATCCCGGCCACAGCGGCCGCATTTCGATGGGGGCGAAATGCGAAAACACCCGTGTACTTAGATTTAGGTGCACGTTAAAGAACCCCAGGTGGTCGAAATTTCCGGAGCCCTCCACTGCAGCGTGCCTCATAATCAGAAAGTGGTTTTGGCACATGAAACCCCATAATTTAATTTAATTTTATCTTTCTTAACCTCCAAGTTTCTGCCCCATTGGTAGAATGTAGTGAATGTACACTTTTCTTTTTAAGAATAATGGTAAACTGCTGGTCATGACTTGGTAATGCCTGCTGTATATGCTCCAACTCATCTTGATTCTTCCGTAAGTTTCCTTCTCATAATCAGGGTCCCCTGTAAGTAATTAGCCTATATAAACATACTCTGGCACAGATTCTAGAAATTGACTGCCAGTTGTGAATTCTGGTTCTGCATTTTAATCTTCAGACCTACTTTTACACTTTGTTGGCTGAAGTCCTGAATCATTTGTTGCAAGTCATTTCCATTATCGCTGAACAGGACAGTGCCATCTACAAACTGCAGGTTGCTGAGGTGTTCCCCACTGATCCTTATTCATAAACCTTCCCAGTCTAAAAACTTCTAAGCATTCAGTGAGTAGCATTGGAGAGATTGTGTCTCCTTTCTTGACCCCTTTCTTGATAAGTGTTGTTCTACTTTTCTTGTGGAGAACCAAGGTAGCTGTGAAATCTCTGTAGATATATTTCAAGATATTCACGTATGCTCCCTGTACTCCTTGATTACACAATGCCTCCTCCATGACTGCTGGTATCTCTATTGAATCCAATGCCTTTTCATAATCTATGAAAGATATATAGAGAGGCTGGTTGTACTCTGAAGATTTCTCAATTACTTTTTTAGTGACATAGATGTGATTCATTGTCTTGATGCCAGCCTGTTTTCTGGGTTGGCTGAAGTGAACTGTTGTCCTTATTGCAGAAACGAGGCAGCAGTGTTCAATGCGAACGAAACGAAGATTCTTCTTTTTATTGCTTTTTTAGTGCGCGTGCCTTTTGAGCCCGCTGTCTTCTTCTTTCTTGTCTTGTCCGCTCCTATGAGTTTCAATAGCTTCCGGCCGCGAGAAGTTTTCTTCTCATCAGTGGAAGCAACCTTCAAGTGTGTAAAGATGTTGTACAGGTCTCCGAACGAGTCTTCCTTTCATTTTTAAGAGACAGGAGCGCGGCTTCGTGCCAACTCCAGAATATACTTCAATGACCTTAGCCAGGTTCCAGAAGGGTCTAGGAGTGCATGCACCGATCAAAACAATATATCCTTGGTTCACTGTCATTTATTGCTTTCTTGCGTTACACTGTTCTCTCAGTTCTTTCAGATATTCCCTGTTCCATCTTTTCCACCAATCTTTCATGATGTTTTCCTTATTTCTCCACATTTCTTCTATGCTGGCCTTTTTTTCACCTTCGGTAATGTCTCCTATGCTTTCCACCTACTATATCAGCCGGCACAATAGGTAGAGGCTCATCTGGTTCGCTGTATACATAGGTCAACGGTCTGTTATTGAGGACAGCTTCAACTTCAGTTGTTATTGTTTGTATCTCTTCTCTTGATAACAGTCTTTTTCCAATAACTTTCCTCATTGCTGATTTCATGCTTCGTACCATCCTTTCATAAAAGCCTCCCCACCAAGGTGCTTGTTCTGCGATGTACTTCCATTTGATTTGATCTCCTTGGCATGCTCTTTTGGAGACTTCTTCCTGTAGTTCTTTAATCATACGATTGATGTCTCTGTTGGCCTTCTTGAATGTCCTTGCGTTGTCACTGTAAATGGTGCAACATAGCCCTCGTCTCGCTGTAAATCTTCGGAATGCATGTAAGAATGCTTGTGTCGTCGTGTTGTCCACAAATTCGAGATGTACAGCTCGTGTAGTAGCACATACAAATATTGCAACGTACGGTGTTTTAGTGCCTTTCATCGCGTCTTTTATAAGTAACAAACCCACGAAATCCACACCGATCACTTCAAATGGTTGTCGTTCGTTGACTCTGTCAGCAGGAAGTGGGGCTGTTTCTTGGTGCAGTGGTCTGGCGTCAAACCGTTGGCAGTTGGCACTTTAGGCATCCATGAATTATCTTCTTCACCATCTGTCTTCCTTGTATTATCCAGTACTTAGTTCGAAGCTGTGATAAAGTGACGCTTATTCCTCCATGCAGCGTGAGTTGATGAATGTGGCTTTCCAGCAGCTTTGAAGTAGCAGACCTTTGTGTCTTGTCAGACCTTGCTTGTCTTCAAAGAGTTCCGTACCATGAAGAAACATCCTTGTTGTCTTCGTAGGAATGCTCTTGCTCTGTACGATGTTTTTTCTAGTGTGTAGTTGTTGTAGTTTTATTATTGTCTTCTCAGCATTCTTCAGTTCCTCAAAACTCAGATCTCCGATGATCGGTCTCTTTTTTCATATATTCCGGATATACCTGAGAACCCAAGCTGTGACTCTGAGTAATCGTATGTATGTGCCATACTTCTCCGCGTTAATCACAGCCGCGTTTGACGTGCATGTGTTAATCGAATAACTTTCACCATGCTCAGTGTCTTCTTCTGCTTCGATTTGTTCTGTAGTTTTCTTGTTCTGAAATGACCATTTTGGACCATGCCACCATAGTTCTGAGTTTATCAGACTCTCTGCGCTTACACCTCTAGTCATCAAATCAGCTGGGTTTTTTTCACTTGCAACATAATTTCACTCTGACAATTTCGTTTTTTTCCTTTATCTCCTTCACTCTGTTTTTGACAAAATTGTCACATTTTTTTCTTTCCGTGTAACCAACTTAGAACAATGGTCGACTTCTGACCCACTTCTGATATATTCAGAGAGGCGTGCAGATAACGTTGCAGCCATTAGCGCGAGTCTTGGCAAAGACATTTCTTTCATTGGAGCTATTCATCCTTTTGCTTTGAGTATCTCAGACTGTTTTTGGTTTTCCTAGGTATTTATCAAGTAGGCTGCTGTTCCGTAAGCGTACGGGCTTGCGTCGGAAAACAAATAAAGATCCGTGGGAAGAGGCTGGCTGCCTTGGTTAATATCAAACCATCTAGGTATGCTGAAGTCTTGTATTAATCTTAGCTCTTGAATCCAGTTCCTCCACGATGCCGTTTCATCTACTGGTAGTGGGTCGTCCCAAGATGTTCCTTTCCTCCACATGTTTTGTATTTCTCGCTTAGCGGTCACTGTGAATGGAGTGAGGACACCCAGTGTATCGTATATCCTCGCTGTTAGCTGTAACATTTGCCTCTTTGTAATTGGACCACTCGTATTGATGTCCTTTGTGTCAAAATATGGGAGGTACAGTCTATCTTCTTCGTAATTCCATCTGATGCCAAGTACCTTTATCTAGGTGGAGGTTTCCATGTCTCTGTTTTTCTCTTGTATGTTTACAGTTAGCTGTAATCGAGGCTCATTCGTTTTGAACTTTCTGAGTGTCATTGACGCCTCTTGTAAAATGTTTTTTTACTCTTTATAAAGTTTTCGGCTTCTTCTGTTGAGTTGGCTCCCAGTATCACGTCATCGACGTAAATGTTGTTCTTCAGCTGCTTAATCGTTTCCGGAAAGCTATCTTCCAACTTGCTTAGGTGGTTTTGCATATTTGCTGCAAGTAAGAAAGTACTTGGAGCTATTCCAAACGTTACTCTTGACATTCTCCATGTCATAACTTTTGCGTCGTTACCACTTGTAATTCTGTCCCACCAAAGAAAACACAATGCGTCTCTATCCTCCTCCTGTATTGAAATCTGCAGAAATGCTTTCTCTAGATCAACTATCATTGCTATGTGATGGTGTCGGAAGTTCACCAGCATATGAACCAAATCGCAATTGAGATTCGGTCCTGTTTCGAGGTTATTGTTTAAAGAAAACACTTTTGTTGACAATGAAGACGCGTCAAATGCAATTCTTATCTTTGTGGTTTGTCGATCTTCCCTTATTACTGCCTGATGTGGCATGTAGTAGCAGTGTGTCATCGGTCTACTTTTTTCTTCGGCCACTTCCGCTACTCCACTATTTAAATCATCTCTACACTGTCGTAACGCCGGAGTATACTTTCGCCCTTCTGTAGCCGTCGACTGAGTTGTCGTAATCTGTTCATAGCTACATTCTTGTTTTCATCAAGTTCCACGTTCTCTTTCCATGGAAATCTGACAGAATATCGCTTCTCTTCAAATTTTAAGTGCCTCTTGAAGTGCTGAATTACTTCCTCTTCTCTCTTGGTTTCTATTTCAGGGCACTTTATGCCTAGACTTTTAATATCCCAGAAATGTCCCAGTTCTGTCTGTATTTCAGAGTTATCCACGTTGACGTCAAGTACCATTGCGGTTGACTTCTCCATTATTGTTGCTGATATCTTAGCTTGACCTTGTACTGTCCAGCCAAATATGGTTTCTGTTACTGTCAACCTTTCTTCTAGTCTTCGGATCCCACCTGTCATTACTTGCTAATACTGGTCTGATCCAATAAGTAGTCCAATTTCTATGCATGACGTGCTTCTACATAAACCGTCAGCCAGCTTGAATCCGTCCTCTTCATACTTCTTTTGCAGTGATACGCTAATCTTTCTTTTGAAATTACGTCTACCTCCAGTGCTTCCAATAATACTTCTTCAATACTGTAGGCACTTTTCAGTTTAACTTCAACCGAACTCATGACTCTTTCATCTTGACCTCCTTCGAATGAGCCTACGTGAGTCTCTCTTTTCCTTTAACTTTACAGCCAAGTTTCTGAGATAGGCTTTTCAGTATGAATGATCTTTGGCTGCCAGTATACAGCAGAACACGACAATGACATGACTGCCTTCTACCTTCTGCTAATGCAACTTCAGTCTGCAGAAAAACACTTGATGAGAGGTTCATAAACTGGCAAGTAGATGTTTTCTCTTCCTGATTTTCAATTTCATCAGGAGTAGATGCTGTACACTGTGCTGTCAGTTCTTTGCTTTGGCACATAGCCGTTGCATGCCGTTTTTGACATATCTTGCTCCTAATGTTTGCCTTACATATTTTAGCAGTATGGCAAGGCCTGGTACAGCAGAAACATCTGTTTGCTTCTTCGAGCTTCATTTTCTTATCTTCATAAGGCATCGTTTTCCTACAATCATCGGTATAATGAGTACTAGTCTCGCAAAATATTCAAAACTTTGCAGCTCTGCTTTGAAAATTAACAGTTCTTGTCTGCTGCTGACTCTCGGTTCTGTTGCCGTAGCTTCCTCTCCTTTCTGTCGACAATTCTTCTCTGCACTCTGCTTGATCTTCTATGTATTTCATCAAGCATCTAAGAATATCTTCTTGACGTAAAGCCACATTCTGATCTTGTGCTGAAGATCTACTGATCACTTCTCTTTGTTTTAACTGGAATCTAATGTACATATCCACTGGCAAAGCTCTTTTCAGGATCGGAAGCAATATCGATGCATAGGACTCGCTTTTCAATCCTAAGGATTCCAATCCACGTATGTGCACTTGCACCTTTTGTGGCAGCTTTCTTAAACCGTCATGGCCGTTGCAGCTTGCCACTGTATTCAAGTTAGTCCTTTCATATGCATTTTTACCAGCACGTCATCTTTTCCGTACTTCTGCTTGAGTAGATTAATGGCATTACCATAGTTACTGTCGGAAAACTGTAGTCCCTCCATGGGGGGGCAGCGGCCGCTTTTCTGGTTAGTGATGACAGAAGGTACGTAAATTTCTGATTCTCGTTCAAGTCGATTCTTTCATGTACAGCTGTTTCAAATTACCACCAGAATGTCTGCCATTTCATTTTATCGCCGTCAAACTTCATTATTTCTAGCTTTGGTAGCTTCACTATTGTTGCTTGCTGCGATTGTCTAGCTTCGCCATTAAAGTTGGTTTGCTCCCTCGCTGTCTCCCGTATTTCTTGTCGAGAAAGGTACGCGTTGATGCTGTGCAGAGCACTTATTATCTTTAACTCGTACTCAGTGGTTTTCGCAAACTCCGAGTTAGCTGTTTCGGCTGTTATGAACTGCTCCAGCTGCTTGTCTGCTTTCTTTGGCGAGTCTGCAATACCATTAATCTGGCTGGCTATCAGCAACATCGCTGTAGGATCCTGATTTTCCTCCAGTTTCTTTTCAGCAGCGCCCACTAAGTTTGTTATTTGTGTCCTCAGCATTTTTCGCTTTTTCAGAATCACTTCTCTGTTCGTCTTGAATAACTGAGGAAACTGCTGGTCGCTTACAGATTCCAGCGGTGAGACGTCATCTGAGTCTTGGTTGCCCTCTGTGTCTGTGCCGCTCCTTGCTGTCGATGTCTCGCCTTGCTGCCATTGGTTTGCCTTCAAGCCTCCTCTTTGTCCATCTTCTGTGGCCAGTCTGTCATTCTGGTAGTCCGTGGCCAGTCGGAAGAGGAGTAGCCGCTATCCTGGTCACGGCACCATGTCGCAGAAACGAGACGAGACAGCAGCGTTTGATGCAAATGAAACCAAGCTTCTTCTTTCTATTGCTTTTTTAGTGCGCGCACCTTTTGAGCCCGCCATCTTCTTCTTTCTTGTTTGTCCGCTCCTATGAGTTTCAATAGTCCTGGTTCTATTGGAAATTACTTTGGGGAATATATTTTACCATACTTAAAGCAAGGTAATGGACCCACAATTCTGCAATTATTTAATGTCTCCCTTATGGAACTAGTACGATGTTGCCATTCTTACAAATCTCTGGTACACTTGAAGTCTTGAGGCAGTGCAACTAAAGGGTCATAAGCTTTTCGAGTAGAATGTATCCCCTCCATCTTTGATCAAGTAGAGTGTTATTCCATCTTCTCCTGCAACCTTTCCTTGCCTTGCAAAGCCTTTCTAACCTTATTGTTAGTTACACATGGAACTGAGACCTTCAGTGCAAAGTAAACATTTCTCAGCTTTTTGTGGCTGTTATTGATAGTGACAAATGGACAAAAGTGTTCCAAACAGTCCCTCACTAGCCACTGCAGTGACTAGTGTGTGACTATGGAATTTTGTTGCTTTGTGTGAGGCTGCGGGTTTCAAAGACACATTTCAATGGGAGTGGAATGCAAAAATGCTGGTGTGCTTAAACTTATGACCTCTTAAGTAGCTCCCAAATGGTCAATATTAATCTGGAACCCTTCGCAATAGTGTCTTTCACAGCCATGAAATTGCTATTGGATGCTAAACGCACTTAATCAATTGAAATTATTGCTACAGTATAATCTAGGCATACACACTATGGAAAATACATCAGAGAGGAGCAGTCTAGGTCTCCTCGGTCTGGCTTATGATCTTGTCTTGTTGTTGTTGACACTTCTTGCAAGCTGGTTCTGCTCTGGGGGACTTGGATTGCTTCCACAATGCTTGTACTGGCACCAGCAGCCTCTAGTGTATTGGGTGGGGGTCTACCCAGCATAAATTTTCATACTAAGAATACTAGAGGAAAACATGCGTGTGCCACTGGTTTGGCTGTTCATCCAGCATGGGAATAATCAGCAGTCATATATTTGCTCAAACTTAGTTCTCCTGGTTTCGAACAACATTGTGGATGCTTGTATTAACATTTTTCAAGTTCATTTTTCATAGGAAATTTTTGTATGGCAACATTTCGTCTCATTTGATCTCTTACTTTCTGCCATTCAATGGTTTCAGAACATCATGTCCATAAATAGACACTTTAAACATAAAAAATAACTGTGCATGCTGAAGGCTACTTATCTAGATTTACTGTCATGCATACTCAAAAGTTCTGTGATCTGTTTGTGCTAGATATTACACAGTGAAATGGAGTATTGGTAAAGACATTTAACTGCTTTAAACAAATGTTGTGAAGCTAGTATGCAACACAATGGAAGCACACACACACACACACACACACACACACACACGCACACACACGCACACACGCACACGCACGCACGCACACACACACACACACAAAAGCTGCCGTGTGTTATGCACATGGATTCATGCCAGCTGGTAGAAAAAAATGTTCTGTCACGATTCTCATTGTGGTTGAACAATTGCAGTGCCAAATTTTCTTCTATTAAACTTAGCAGAATACTGTGTTTACCCTGCACTTCCAATAATATGCTGTCACAGGAAAAGCCTAAAGAGGCCACTTAGTATGAATGAAATGACTGCTTTAGCTAAAATCATCATCATCATCATCATGCTGCAAACTATTCAAGTGTAGCAATTAAAATATCATTTCTTTTTTTCAGAAGTGCCAAATTTTTCTTTGTGGCACGAAGAATGATTTAATCAAAGAAGAAGGAAAGTACAGGGCAATCAATTACCATGATGTGCTCGATTATGCAGATGAAATTGGGGCCAAAATGTTTGAAACATCTAGTAAGACAGGAGAAGGCATTGGTAAGTTATGATTCTTTAGTGGGTTATTTTCCTTCTATAACTTTTTTTCTTGATTTTTCTTTTTGCATTACATTTTGAGTTTGAAGGCTCTTTGCATTCCCATAATGGAGCCAGGCAAATACAAGATTGGCTTACAGTTGACCCTTGCATTGAATTGCTGTGAAGGGGAATTAGCTCTAAAGGAAAGATGGACAACTCGAAATTTGTATTTTTACAAGATGTGCAGATTGTATATCTGTATGCCATGCATACCTTGGGCCCGAGAAGGCTGAAAGCAGTGTATTAAATGTAAGTTTTTGATATTTAGTAACAATAGATTTGGTATAATGATATCTGTGCCATAGAGATTACGAGCCAAAGCAGCCATACATTAATTTACCCACCTATTTGGCGTGCGCACAGTCATGCAATAACAGACACAGATGAACTGGACACACTAATTCAGTAAAACTTAAGCTCTGGGGAAGAGTTTTGAATTGAATAGCTAGAGCTCTTGAAACTCCATTTTCATTTTATTTGTATGGCAGGCCTCTGAACTCGGTGAACTTGCTCATTTGACTCATCAGCAAAAGATTGCCAAAACTATCCTGCACTTCAATTTATTTTCATGTTTCAATACCATACTGGGTGAAAGCTAAAAGGCTTCCTTATTGGCTGCTTGACAAGCTACAATAATTGTTATAATTTTGTTTTAAAACAAAGTAAGTTTTGAACATTTGTTGACATACTAGCGCCCAACACTACAGAATACTACTGGAAATAAAAAAGAAAAAAAATATCTTGCACATGGTGTCTGTAGAGTGGACCTGTTAACCAAACTGATTTTTTTTTTAGTTTGGGATCCCAGAACATGTGCGTAGAAAAAAATTGTACCTAATGCCCTAAATTAGTTACCATGTTTGTAGTACAAACAGAGTTCGTGTCGACGTTCCAGATATTAATCTTTTGCTCAAAACATGACTGTCTTGATGACTTCTGAGCACCTACACTAAATTGCAGTGCAGTGTATTGTGGGGGAACATGGGCAGATGGGCAAAGGTAATGGGTAACGATCACAGAGTTGCACTCAAGCATAGCAACCAAGAGCTCATATTGCCAATGGCTATGTAGCTTATTATTATTTATTATTTTCACATACTGCTGCCTTTTATGGGGCGATCACAGCTAAATGCACATGTGCACAGGCACACACACTTCCACACAAAATTACAAGCGATAAACGAAAACAGTAGAAAACATTAAAATACAAGGCTAATAAAAAAATAGCTCCTCAGGGAAGCAATTTGTGGGGAGCATTCAGCCGCATTCAGGGATTCTTTCAGGGTTAAACATCTGGTAGTACTACCAGGCAGATTGTTCCAATGTTCAAGAGTCCTAGGGAAAAACTGTATTAAGTGCATTGATGCAAGCGTAAAAGGTAATTAAATTAAGATCATGACTTTTTTTTGTAGCTAGTGGCTTTGTACATTACAGGCAGATGTTGGACAAGGTGTAGTATTGTGAGCAAAGCAGGGAGGGCAGAAGCTTTAGCGACGCGATCATTCTCATTGAGTCTCCAAAGCTGGTGGAATCTCTCTGCTAGTGAAGGAGTTAAGCCAAGAACAGCCATATGAATGAGATGATGGTGAAAAGTTTCTATCAGAATGGGATTATATGAAATGAATAGCTTTTTTCTGAGCAGAGTCTATCTTGTTAATATAGGAAATTGTGTAGGAGATTCAGATACCGGTAGTATCAGCATATTCAATCAAACATGGGTTTTATGAGAGTATAATAAGTTATGAGTGTAGGTCCTGTGGAACTACGAATAAGCCACTCTTTGCTTGTTTCTTTTTCTTGTGTGTGAATTACAATAAAGCATTGCTATAATAAAGTTGAAGAGGGAGTAAAATTACTTAGTTTTAGCCTTTCAACATTGGCTGAGGAGCAAGGAGACGGAGGCTAGTTATTATTGGGTATGCTGAAACAACTTCTGTGCACTTTCAAAAGGCTGCAGCTGGAATGGAAATAAGAGCATTTGTGTCAATTTATTCTTGTGGCATAGGTAAACAATTCATTTTGACGGTTATAGGGGATGTCGTGCTGACTGACTGACTGTTGCAATAAATTACTGCACAAGTGCAGTCAAGGAGTTTGTGGCTTTGCGTCCTGCTCTTATGTTCTTGGTGATCACCCAGCTTGTCAGGGTTGTGTAAACATTCAGGCAGAGCATTGCAGTCCTCCAATTTCATTCCACACCAATCACTGGATGTGAGAAGACGCTTCTAAACAAATTTTAAGCGGGGCATCTAGTGATGAGCGTCATATGAAAATCAGAGGCTTTTTGCACTCTGCCTGCATACTCATGAAATGCTGATGTGCTGCTGAACGATTGGTGAGAACATAAGAGCAAGTGAAAATTTGCAAACCCCTTAATTTGACTGTGTATGTGCAGCAGTTAATGACAGCCGCACTTAGGGGTTGCAGCATGTGCCGCAAGGCACACGCTCTGCTGTACGTGTTTGATTCCTGAATTGGTATGTGACATTGAATATCAACGCACTGCTTGTCTTGTGCACAGAGCGCGGGAGTCGATGTCGGTGGTACTGTGCTGTGATGAGGCAGAAGCGATAGAGTGTATAATGTGGCGGTATAGTGTGAGAGCAACCACCAACTTTTCACCTTGGCCATTTTGGTGCCTTGCCAGTTGGCCAACAGCTTTTTGCACTGCTGAATCAAGCGAGTTACTGGCAACGTTGTGTATCACCAGATTTACATCTAGTCAGTGTGAAATTAACGGTAAATCACTGTTCTGAAATAAGAAAGAAAGTTCATTCATTTTACCCATTTGTAGAAAACCTTAACTCCATTAAAATTAAATTCTAAATGCATGTGTTTCTACGGGTATTTCAAGGGGAATTGCGTTATCTTCGTGATATTCATTACTTTGTTATAAATTTTGAATTTGTCAAGCCATTATGAAAAGGCAAATTGACTTACATGAAACAATATTTTCTTGACTGAAAGGAGCTTTACTGTCACAGTTGACAAGAAATAACCGGGGGGGGGGGGGGGGTATACTGTAAGAGTCCACCTAATGGACTGTCCATTTCGGCTTCTGCTGAAGTGCTGATTGGCTGTGAGAAGGAAGCACGCACCCCCAGCCACTCTCCTCCTCGCTGGTACAGCTCCAGCCAATCAGTGGCGGCTGAAATAGACAGTCCACTAGGTGGACGCTTACGGAATAACCCCTTGGTGTCATCTGCATAAATATGTATATCACAAAGCAAACTACTTGTGTTGTCATTTACAGATGTTAGCAGAAATTGGGCCACAATGTTTCACCTTGGAGAACAGCAAATGATGTCTTTCAACTAATAATGAAGTTTTGTTGAATGATGCATATTTTTGGCTGTTTTCAAGATATTATGTGTCTATATTTAGTGCCAAACATGTATATCAAATTATTCAGACTTTTGCAGCACTAAGCTGCAAATATTGTATCAGTAGTTTTTTTTAAATCAATGACTATGCCCAATACAGAGTGATTTTGTTCAAGGTTTTGTAAACTAAACTTTTTCGTTCAGTTCAGCAAAATCTAGAGTGATCTTTTCTAAAACCACATAGTGAGTCCATTACTAAATATGATTGTCTATAGAAATGCAACATGTGAAAGAATTGCGTTTTCTTGAAGTTTTGAAATGTAGGCAATACTATATAGAAATTGGGCAGCCTGTAGTTATCTAATTTTTTTTTCACCTTTCTTTAAAAGCAACATTGACTCAATTCATAATTAAGCAGAAAAGATACTATTTGTGAAACAAAAATTAAAGGTGTAGATGAGTGGGCTGTCAATAATCTGCACTACAAATTGAACTGGCTCAGCCTTTGCACCTAAAGAAATAACAAAAGCTGCTACTCTTTAGCTTCCTAATCATCGAAAGAGCCTTTAACTCGGATAAGAAAATTAAAGAAAACAATTCCGTGCACGGAGGTTTGATGTGTCATATAATGTCATCTACTGTCATTCATGACAGGTGGGAAACGTAGAGGGAATTGCCAAATGATATTGACAGTTCACTTGCTGTGATGTTTCTACAGTGAATACTCACGTCTATGATTAACATTTCTGCATCGCTGGTGCTGAAAAGGGATCTTTTTTTTTTGTTTTTGTTTTAATTGACTTGTCATAAACGCATGGTTAGCATAATCATTCTTAGCACATTTTTGTTACTGTGTTCAGGTGAATTAGGACTGCTTAAACTTCTTTAATAGCTCTGGATAACAATGGGCAAGGAATATGATCTGCAGTGAATACTTCATCCTACTTTCCTTTTGTAGATTTTTATAGTGTATCCATAGTTTTCTAGCTTTCCAAGATTGCTTATACTGCTCCTGGTGAATTGCTTTTCATATGTAGATTTAAATTTGGTAAGGAACACATTGAAAGCTATGTTTGCAATTTGGTATAAAGGGACACTAAAGATTATTTTGTGCTTTGTTTATTAATTTCCAAAGATTTTAATCCACGGTCCATCTATAAAGCATCAGATTTGATGGTTCCTATTCTTATTTTTTGTAAAAACACCAGTTGAAAGAAGAAGAGAAACAGTCTATTTTGCAATCTTCTACCAAGACAGGAATTACACTAAATCGTGCACAGGATGCTAGTAATATTTACTACAGTGGGTGCTAAAACAGTACCAATATGTATCTTTGCCTTGACGCAGCTTCATTATGTTTCCTTAGCTAGCTAGTGTCACCCAAAATACAAGTGAATGAGGAGACCCCTGCATGCTGAGTATTCAACACACAGCTCTTTCCTTGAGCAAGATCTCTCCTTGGGTGCATATAGGAAGCCAGCATTGGAGTCTAAGTGCTGTTTATGCATGCCTAGAAAGATTCCACTTAGCAAACTGTTTCATTGTACCATATACAAATGCAGGCTCTCATGTGCATACCTCCCTGCCGTGGCTCATCACATGGTTTCGAATTCACTTCAAAGCGCTGACTAGAGGCATTATCTAGGGTTTGCATTGTATACCACAGATATAAGCGGGGGCCGATTCTGTTGAAGAGTGTGCTGGTGCTGTCACCTGTTTATTCTTGCTGCCTTTTTTGAAGCATCACAGATAAAAATACGGTACGATATAAATACACCATCGAAATGGAATGGAATTAAATAAGATTTCCCTGAATGTTGGTGTGGTCAACAAAAATGTGAAGATATCAACCAGTCAACTACCCAATGTGAAATTGATCGCTTAGATTACGTGATAAAACTTCAGTTTTATGTGGAGCTTGTAAGCAAATGCTAAATAATATAGATGGTTGGGCAGTTATTCTTGTAGGTTTATTAATAGTGCTCATTAAGCTTAAGGTTTAGATGGCGAATTTACCTGACTTGCCATGGAGGAATTTACCATAATATCAATTTTTACATCACTGCCACAAACCACGTTTAACTTGTTAATGCCTGCTGTAGTGAAAAATACCTTCAAAATAATGTACGAAAAATTACATTTCGGAGGGTGATATACTACTGATTTAAAGTAGTTGTTCAGAATAACAGACAATATCTTATACTTGTTGTCAAACTGAGTGAGTGCTAATGTCATTCAATAACTGCTCTTCCCTGGCTATGACACCTTGCAATGTGCTATTTGGGTGAATTAAATAAAATACATTTATCTAGGCAAACTACTGAAACGCTTTTGTTGTCATATCATGTACAGAATATCATAGTCATCGTAAAGGTTAGTTGTAGTAAAACATAAAAGCCCAAGAAAGTGGATGGGGAAACAGCACCGTGGTAGCTTAATTAGTTAGAGCATCGCACGCTTAATGTGAAGACATGAGATTGTTCCCCCCCTGCGGCAAGTTTTTTCATCCACTTTCAATTCCATTAATTCATCATTTCTTTAAATAAATTAGTGAGTACAAGTAATTTTCTTATGTTGTCCTTGGCGTCTTTGTTTGTTGGCTTCTCATGATATACAGTATGTATAGTACTTCAAAATGACCAAGCTATCGCAAGCTTTTTGGTAGTTCACAGGATTTCTTATGGAGTGACATGTCATAACACTGCATTTTCTCACTCTCTTCACTTCCATGCCTGTACTGGCTGTGACAATTTTAAGCATGCTTCTTACCAGACTCTCCACATCAGTTGCTTCCTTGTTTCCACTCCTGTGTCTGTGTTTCTGGTTCCTTGCCTTTTCCTCCACTTATGACTTTTCAGGGAAACCGTCCGAAGTATGCTTTTTACTGTCTGACACCTAAGAGTCTTTAAGAGATAGGTGCAACAAGCACAAACATGTGCATGCAACTTTATGGGCAAGATTGGAAGTTGAAGTTCAAGGTCTGTCTGGTCAGGATGGAATGTGGCAGAAGCAGCTACAATGATTTATTTTGAACAAGGCTCCCATAACGAAGCTTTTTGTTTTCATTAGTGTTGTATGCACTAACCATGCCACATGGGTGAAGTTAATGCCATTTAATGTCTCTAACCTTAAAGGCCAACTGTAACGAAATTTCACTTTGTATTATGCAAGCAATTGTGGCAAAGCTGCAGGGCTAGTAGTTGTCGGATTTTTGTATTACCAGCTTTTAAGTACCAGCTTAGCAGGCAATGCGTGCACCTGGTGCTTAGAGAACCCAACACAAATCCCACCACCGTGCCTCCGCAATTTTCATTGGTCTGCAGTCGCTGTCTAATCTTGGAGGTCATGCTGAGGAGCTGCACTGGTTCTCAGCATTTTATGTTCTGTCATTTCCTGCGAGTGGTAATGGTGCTACCTTGTTCTTTAAATTTTTTTATCAGAAATGTTTATTTTTGTAAGCTTTTCACGATGCATTCACAGAGACTGTTATATTTCCATACTATCTGCAACTAGGCTTTGATGCCATCCAAATTTTTGTTGCAGTTGACCTTTAAGTTACTTAATTCCATTAGATATAATGTTGGTGCTGCATGCACATTTTTAACAAAATTACGTGACACGATAATAGTAGCAGGAGTGCCCACCGTAAGCTTGTTTGCAATTGTAAATTTAAAAAAATGTAGCACGTAAAAGTGCTAGAAATATCGCTCAAAATATTAATATTCACATTTTATGTAGGATAATTTCAGTTTATTTCAGTTATGTTTTTTTTTGTGTGGAGTTGGAACTGTTAACAAATGGTCACAGTATGCATTTGACAGCAACCGAATGAGTTGTGAGAATTAAGTTATAAGTTATAAGCTCATTATGGTATGTTTGTGGGGCACAGCAGAAATATACCCGCCGTGGTTGCTCAGTGGCTATGGCGTTGGGCTGCTGAGCACGAGGTCGCGGGATCGAATCCCGGCCACGGCGGCCGCATTTCGGTGGGGCCGAAATGCGAAAACACCCCTGTACTTAGATTTAGGTGCACGTTAAAGAACCCCAGGTGGTCGAAATTTCCGGAATCCTCCACTACGGCGTGCCTCATAATCAGAAAGTGGTTTTGGCACGTTAAACCCCATAATTTCATTTAATTTTTTTTTAACAACAGAAATAGCATTAAACTTTAAGGCATTGAGTAGTAAGGTCATATCTTGTGCCCTATTACATGAGTATTATCTGTTAAGAAGATCTTTGCTTCCCTAAAATAGTACTATTTGGCTTAGATGTTCACCATTGTGCAACCATGGGAGTGGAGAGGTTCCGTTAGTATTTTCAAAAAATATTGTGGTTTACTCTAAAGTAAATACTCATACAGTGGAGTAGTTACTTTCAACTTTGTCATGCTGTTTCATTGCAGGAGTCTGCTGAGGGGAATAAACACAGAACTGTACACCATGGTCTTTTCTATAGTCGAGCTTTGCTCTGGCGCTTACCTCGCTTAACTAACATTTCTGCAAAATAATTGTATTCTTGAAAGTTTTATGATCTTTTCTTTCTCCTAAAAATGCTGTCCTTCCATAGGAATGAATGGACTGCAGGTTAGTTGGCACTGCATGAAATAATGTGCTTGAATTAGTATAGTTGCATTGTTCTTTAATTGAGTAGAGTGAGTTTTGCTAAAGCTATGCTTGTATGGCATGTAACATTCTTGCACGAATATAACTTTTTAATTACCAGCCTTAGGAACTACCTTGCTTTGTATTTGGAACTATGCTTTGAATATGACACAGTCCCCCTCTTCCAATGTGAAAGGACACTAGAGATCACCACTAAATCTCTTTGTAAGGTATTCTTTAAAAGATCTAATTTATTTTGGGGCAGGAGGCTGATCACTAGTGGAGAAAATGAAGGCCAAACAATTTCATGTTTTCATTGAGTTTCATGTCAAAACCTCAAGTGCATCAGTGTGATGTGCTAAGCTTCAAGGTACTTTATCATACTTGGGTCATTTCGGTGCAGGAAACAATCTCGAATTGTGCTAGGTTGTGTCCTTGGTTATTTTCTTTTAATGCAATGTAGTCCTCCCTTACCGATAAACAATAAACTAGACTTCACTATAGACACTTTCTAAATTCATGATGTCACAACACACTGGTACAAGAACATCGGGGTATTGTTGCCACCTCTCTTGGTCAGAGCAGCCATTTTTCTACTTCAGAATTGTGGTTTAGTAGTACTGCTCAACTTCATATTTCTCTTTAGTGTCTTTTTAATGTTTCAACTTGCAGCGAGCTCGGACAGTGGCATTTTATCTCTATGAGCCTAACTAATGATGGCAGGAGGAATGTCTGTGAACATTGAGAGGCACCAATGAGAATGGTGGGGCAGGATGCAAAGGGGTACAACTGTAGTAAGAAAGCCTACCTGGGGACTTCAGATCTAGCGGCGCAATCCTCTCGTATGATCAGCTTCCACCTCTCAGTGTAGAGGATATATAGTCATACCATGTAAACAAAGCTGCTCAGGCATATGCAATATCAGTTCAATGCAACATGCTTCTCGTAGAATGTTTGAAGAATGGCATGATAGGTGATTTCATTACTGTGATGTGCATTCCATTGGGCCTTGGCTTGTGCAGATATGTTAAGGTTATGTATTGTCCACTGCACTATCCTAAAAGGCTGTGCAACATGAATGCAATGGCGCTGCATGTCCTTAGTTCACTTTATTAGTTTAAAAATTTTCAGTCAGAAATCTTGTGTCACATTATATTGACTGCCACATTACGTTAGCGTAGTTATTGTAACTTTTATGCCTGATTATGTGAACATCATGTTGGAACTTACAGCAGCAATACTATAAATGCATGATCTCTAAAAACAAAGCCAGCACATGAACTCCTATGAAATACTTAAAACCTATGAATAAATGATTGCTATATATATATATATATATATATATATATATATATATATGTGTGTGTGTGTGTTTTCATGCAAAAAGGAAGGATATAGCTAAAATAACTGTTTACGATAGGCCAATATCTGTTATTAGTATTGCAGGTCTGTTGGTTGTACTCTTTCATAAAACACTATATTACACTTCTTTTGCAGCTGAACTCTTTTGTCAAATTGCTAAGGACCATATAGAGGCCATGTCCACGTCAAGGAACAAACGTAAGATTTTTGGAAAGTGTGAATTTAACTGTCCCCTTGCTATACTTATTTCCTTCCTGACTGCCTGACTACTGTTGTTTTCCTTGCTAGGTGAATCTCCTACACATTGGTTTGATCATGCCTCCCACAGGAAATTAAAGAAATATGGTCCCCGCAGGGGCGTCTGTGTCAGCAGGCGTTTGGTGTGTTGCGACACCACGGACCTGAGCACATGAGGATTGGAACTTCCTGCGTGTAGCCATAAATGGCTTAGCTGTGTCTTGGGAAAATGGGATCCTGGGTGTTTAGCCGATGCCGGTTGTCCAAACCATTAAGGCCCCCCCCCCCCCCCCCTTTCCCCGGCAGAGGTAACACACCTTTCTGGCCTCTGCTTCACATAGACGATGCCTCCAGACTGACCTACCTGGAGGAAATCGGCAGACCTTTTCCTGTCCTCTTCTTCAATCTTTTTTCCTTTCTCTACTGCCTTTTCATCTTTCCTATCTTTTATTCACTTCTCACTTCCGAATTTCCGGGCGGCAAGGGTTAACCTTGTCTGCGTAGCCAACCTTGGGTATACGATATTTGTTTATAGTAGTGGTGTACAGCTGGCCTTTCCAGGTGCTGCAGCGTCCCCTCGTTGGGCTCCATGGTGGGTGGCTACCATTGCTGCCGAAAAATTAACCTTTACATATGGCAAGTTCCTTTCCCCTACTCCCTGAATGCCCTTCAAAACGAGGGTGCACTGAAGAAGTTTTCAAGTTTGTTGGCTGACATGGTGACAATTTTCCCCGATTTCATGTGACACATTGTGAGAAAACAGAAAAGGCAGCGAGAATGATCTCACTTTTCCGGATTGCAAAAACACTTGACTGAAACTTTTGGCCCCGTTCATTAAGTCTCCAAGTTGGCAAGCAGTGATCTCCTTCTGGACCTACACAACAAGAAGCAACTAAAAAAACTGCCTAATATAGTTTCATTCAGGGATCTCCCAGTGACAGTGACCCAGCACTGCCTTATGAACACCATCCTTGGTGTCGTTTCTGATGCTTATTTGATGGAGCAGACCAAAGCTGAACTACTAGAGGGCTGAAGTGATCAGAATGGGATAAATGCCAAGAGAATTTAGAGGAGGCGTGATGGCAAAGAGATTGAAATAAAGCACTTAATTTTAACTTTTGGATCAAGTATGCAGCCCGAGACCATTGAGGCAGGGTACATAAAGATACGGTTCAGACCGTACATCCCCAATCCTCTCCGATGCTTTAATTGCCAAAGATTTGGCCACAGCTCACAGAACTGCCAAGGCTGCAAGACTGGTGCTAAATGTAGTGCCCAAGAACACCCATGTGACAATTGCGAGAATGCTCCACATTGCACGAATTGTGATAGGTTGCACGCCGCATACTCATGGTCCTGCCCATCCTGGAAAAAGGAAAAAAAAAATAGCAACAATTAAAGTGAAGGAAAACATATTCAAGGAGGCAGGTAGCGTACCTGCCAAAGAAGTGCCTTGTCAAAGTGGTGCGTCAGGGGGCAGTGCCACAACGGCCTCCGGCAACTGTCCTGCCCACACATAGTGAGCCGGCAGCTCACTATTTGAGCTGCCGGCTTGCCCTTTCCCCCATCCACCTTGCCCCCCCCCCCTTGCGGCTGTCGTGCTGGGGGGGGGCGTGGCATTGACTTCCGGCCAGAAGTGACAATGGCCAGAAAGGGCCATTGACCTCCGGGCTGGTGGCCTCAAGGGTCTCCTCCCCTGAGACGAGGCCTTCTTTTGAAACACACCGCTCGCAAGAGCATGTGTCCAGCACCTCGGAAGAGGCAATGGACAAAACACCCACCTAGACGACGGTGCCCTTAGCACCTAAGGACTGGCACAAATCTCTGCTCCAGAAGAAACAAACCTCGCATCACGGTGCCCAGGAAGGGCTCTGTGAGCTTACTCGTTTCTCTTACATACACAGCACAAAAACGTCGCAGGACTCTTCCACAAGCTTGATAACATTAAAGAAATCCTACACTGGTTTAATCTAAAGGTGCTGTATGTTCAAGAGATGCACCTTAAATCTTCACAAGCGAACTTTCTCCCCCAATACAAAATTTTCCGGAAAGATAGAGATGACGCTGTGGTGTCGTCTGGTTGTGTAGCAATAATTCCAGACAAGTCTGTAGCGTGTCAACATATGGCCCTTCAGATAGCCCGTGGGGCAGGCATTGTCAGTTTGGGCAATGCGTTTTAATAAATTGTAAATTGTTCACTGTATGTTTCATATATATATATATATATATATATATATATATATATATATATATATATATATATATATATATATATATATATATATATATATATATACATACACAAAGTCTATGCTTGTTAAAACAGACCCACGTAAAACAGACTTTCGAATATAACTGACCATATTTCAGCCTTAGTTTGTTCTACCTATTTTATTAATGCAACAAAGTTCACATTTAACGGACTGCAATACAACGGACTATCGACTACAGCAGACAAAATTAGAGACAATTTTTGTCAGAATCGAGCGTATAAAACGGAATTTTGCCGTGACGACACGGGGAGCTGGCAACTGTCTTATGAGGGTCAACCAACGATCGTGGCTCAATATCTTGCGTGCGAGGAAGGGAGGAAAGCAGGGTGGAAGCGCGCCGTCTTTCACGCACAAGGCACGGGAGCAGGGGGGGGGGGCTGTTGTTAATGACGTGGCCGCGCGGGTGCCCTGTCTTGAAAGCGATCTGTGGTGTGGGCAAAGTGTTTTCAAGCATGGGCGCAGTATCTTGAAAGCGATCTGCGATGTGAACAAAGTGCGCATCCATTTGGGCCTCTTCATCAAAGCGATCTGTGATGTGGACAAGGTACGCCCAGTGCCGGCAGCTCCGTATGCGCTGTGCTTTTGACATTTAGTTCGTGTAGAAGCGACAGAGAGCATAAAGGTCAATTCGCTCGCTGCTGCTGCTGCTGCTGCTGCTGCTGCTGCTGCTGCTGCTGCTGTGCTGCTGCTGCTGTGCTTATCTTGCTTAATTTCCTACTGCAATCGATGCTTCGCCTTTCAGACGAAACTGCGACTTTTTGTTTGTTTTTTTACTTTGGATGTTCATCACGCACTCTGCAATAAAGTTGTTAGACATCGCGACGAAAGTTTTGGAAGTGAGGCGTTTCGGATATTACGGACTTCGGATAAAACTGATGTTTTTGGCCGAATTATCAGGGTCCATTGTGACGAGAGTCGACTGTACTCCCAAATAATCATCTTGGTAAAACAGATTTTTATAACCTCGCTGATCAGCTTCCAGAACCCTGCATACTTGTGGGCGATTTTAATGCTCACAGCATGTGGGGAGATTCGCGATGTGATGCAAGGTATCGGCTTGTAGAAAACATCCTTGTGAACTATGGTGTGTGCCTCTTCAATAAGACGCACCAGAGGGTTCTGAGAATCTCTGGATCCGGACAGGCCGCCAATGGAAACTTACCCTGTCAACCTTCAATACCCGAACTCTGTCAAGTGAGGCTAGCTTAGCAGGACTCTTTGAGGAACTATCAGACATTGTTTGGAATATCATCAGCCTTAGTGAGATTAGAAGAACTGGAGAGGGTCAGACAGTGCTGACTAATGGCCATGTCCTCTTCTATAGAGGTCTCCCAGATAAGAAGCAGTACGGGGTAGGATTGCTAATCCATAAGGACATAGTGGGCAACATTGACGAATTGTATAGCAATAATGAGAGGGTAGCAGTAGTCGTAATCAAACTTAATACGAGGTATAGATTAAAGGTAGTACAAGCTTACGGTCCAACATCCACTCATGATGATTATGAAGTAGTTAAATTTTATGAAGATGTTGAATTAGCGATGAGAAAAATGCAAACTCAGTATACTGTAGTAATGGGCGACTTCAATGCAAAAGTGGGGGAAAAGCAGGCTGGTGAACAAACGCTTGGCAACTAAGGCGTCGATTCTAGGAACACTCGAGGAGAGATGCTGGTAGAATTTGCAAAAAGGAATAAGCTGCAAATAATGAACACCTGCTTCGGGAAGCATTGGAACAAAAAGTGGACCTGGAAAGGCCCTAATGATGAAACAAAAAATGAAATTGATTTCCTACTTTCTGCCAATCCCAGTAGAGTGCAGGATGTATAAGTGTTAGGTAGGGTAAAGTGCAGTGATCATAAGTTGGGATTCGCCTCAATTCGAAGAGAGAAAAAGTAAAATTGGTCAAGAAGAAACAGGCCAACCTAGGCGCAGTAAGGGTAAAACCAGTCCATTTCAGGTTCGCTCTTGCAAACAAATATGCATCCTTAGAACAGAGAGATAAAGATAACATAGAGGCAATGAATGAAACCGTAACTAGGCTGGCTTCAGAAGCAGCAGTTGAAGTGGGAGGCAAGGCACCAAGGCAACCAGTAGGTAAGCACTCCCAAGTAACAAAGGACCTAATAAAGAAACGACAAAGAAGGAAAGTGTCCAGCTCACGAGATTAGACAGAATTTGCGGAACTGTCAAAACTGATCAACCAGGCAAAATTAAAGGATATTTAAAATTATAATGTGAGAAAGACTGAGGAAGCTGTAAAAAAATGGACGCAGCCTGAAACCAGTGAGAAGGAAACTTGAGATAGGACAAACCAAGTTCTATGCACTGAAAGATAAGCAGGGTAATATCATCAGCAATCTCGAAGGTATAGTAAAAGCAGCAGAAGAATTCTATACTGACCTGTACAGTACCCAGAGGAGCCACAATACCTCCATTCAAAGCAGTAATGAACAGGTTGCAGAGGCTCCTCCTATAGCTAGTGATGAGGTGAGAAGGGCCTTGCAAGACATGAAACAGAGAAAAGTGGCAGTAGAAGATGGAATAACAGTCGAGTTAATCAAATATGGAGGAGACATAATGATTCAAAACTGGTGGCTCTCTATACGAAGTGTCTATCTTCTTCAAGGGTCCCAGAAAACTGGAAGAATGCAAACATTATACTCATCCACAAAAAGAGAGATAATAAAGAATTGAAAAATTATAGGCCCATTAGCTTACTCCCCATATTATATAAAATATTCATCAAGATAAATTGCAATAGAATGAGGGCAACACTGGACTTTGGTCACTTAAGGGTACAGGCTGGCTTCAGGAAGGGATACTCTACAATCGATCACAGCCATGTCATCAATCAGGTAATCGAGAAGTCCGCAGAGTACAATCAGCCTCTTTATATAGCTTTCATAGATTATGAAAAGGCATTTGATTCAGTAGAGATGCCAGCAGTCATAGCGGCATTACATAATCAAGGAGTACAGGCTGCTTACGTAAATATCTTTGAAAATATCTAAAGAGATTTCACAGTTACCATAATTCTCCACAAGCAAAGTAGGACAATACCTATGAAGAAAGGGGTCAGACAAGGCGACACAATCTCTCCAATGCTATTCACTGTGTGCTTGGAAGAAGTATTCAAGCTTCTAAACTGGGAAGGCTTAGGAAAAAGGATCGACGGTGAATATCTTGACAAGGCAACCTTCGGTTTGCCGATGACATTGTTCTATTCAGCAATACTGCAGACGAGTTGCAACAAATGATTCAGGACCTTAACAGAGAGCGCTTAAGAGTGGGGTTGAAGATTAATATACAGAAGACAAAGATAATGGTGAATAACCGGGCAAGGGAACAAGAGTTTAGGATTGCCAGTCAGCCTCTAGAGTCTGTGAAGGAGTACATTTACCTAGGTGAATTAATCGAAGGGAACCCTGACCATGAGAAGGAAATTCACAGAAGAATAAAAATGGGTTGGAGCGCGCATGGCAGACATACTCAGCTCCTGACCGGATGCTTACCATTATCATTCAAAAGGAAGGTGTACAATCAGTGCATTTTACCAGTGCTGACATATGGGGCAGAAACTTAGAGACTGACAAAGAAGCTTGAGAAGAAGTTAAGGACCGCGCAAAGAGCAATGGAACGAAGAATGCTAGGCATAGCATTAAGACACAAGAAGAGAGTAGTTTGGATCGGAGAGCAAACGGGTATAGCCAATATTCTAATTGACATTAAGAGAAAAAGATGGGCCTGGGCAGGTCATGTAGATAACAGGTGGACGATTAGGGCAGAATAAGTACCAAGAGAAGGGAAGTGCAGTCGGGGACAGCAGAAGACTAGGTGGGGTGATGAAATTAGGAAATTCGCGGGCACTAGCTGGAATTGGCTGGTGCAGGACAGGGATAATTAGGGATTGCAGGGAGAGGCCTTTGTCCTGCAGTGGACATAAAATAGGCTGATGATGATGATGACTGTTCAGCTTCCAGTACTCTGCATACTTGTGGGCGATTTTAATGCTTATAACACTTTGCGGGGAAATTAGCAATGTGATGCAAGAGATCGACTTGTAGAAAACTTCCTTGTGAACACTGGTGTGTGCCTCTTCAATGAGAAGGAAGCAACATATTACAATATTCATCATAATTCATATTTATCAATAGACCTGTTGATTGCCTCTGCTTTTCTTATCCCTGATTTAGAATAGCATGTAATCAAAAATGCATTTGATAGTGTCCTCTTCCCAGTAACTCTAATCTTAGTAACACAATGTAACTCCCCTCCACATGTCCCTCGCTAGAAACTAACCTTGGCTCATAGAAATGTTTTAAAGAATCCACCTGCTTATCACGAGATTTTATAAATAAATTTAGTATAGATCATGCTGTATCATATTGTACCGTTTTTATTATTCATGCAGCAGAAAAGTTCATCCCTCAAACAAAAGGTCATTCAAGTGGAAGACGAGCTTGTCTGGAGTCATCATTCCCTGGTGGAATGATGACTCCAGACAAGCTCGAAAGGAACAAAACACTGCGTGGGGCATTCTGTGCTGATACCCAACTGCAGAAAACCTTGTTGAAGTACAGCCTAAATCACAGGAAAGGCACATGTGACGGCAGGTTAGGAAAGCAAGCTGGGAGCGATTACTTTTGGAAATCAGTTTGTAGAGCCAAGAAACAAAAGTGTGAAATGCACTCGGAAGACTAGAGGTGCAGCAACGGCATTTGCTGCCCTTGGTAAATAATCAAGGAAACAGGTTGGAAGACCAGGCAGACGCTCTTGGTAAACATTGTGACCCATCCTTGGTAACAAGCTACCACCCCATAGCGCTATAAGCTGCCTATGCAAGCTTTTCTAAAATATGCTTGATCCCGATACCAATGTGGTTTTTGCGAAGGCCAGTCCACAACAGACCATCTTGTGCACATTGAGGCAAACATCCACGATGCATTTGCCCATAAGCAATACTTGTCAGTTTTTCTAGGTATGGAAAAGGCCTACGACACCACATGGTGCTACGACATTATCAGATACCTATTGGGAATGGGTATTCATGGCAACATGCTTAGCATAATTGAAAGCTATCTCTCACTCTGTATTTAACGTGTTAGAATTAGTAATGCTCTGTCTTGGTAATTTACACAGAAAACTGGGGTACCTCAGGCTGGCGTACTTAGCTGTGCCCCTTTTTGTTGTTAAAATGAGTGCTTTACGTCCATGTATTCCACTTGGTATGTTTTATTCAGCATATGTTGATGATGTGCAGATTGGATTTAAATTGTGTAACTTTACAGTCTGCGAGCGACACATTCAGTTCGGGTTGAACAATGTCTCAACATGGGCAAATCAGAACGGCTTTAAGCTGAACCCCCTGAAAAGCTCCTGTGTTGTCTTTACAAGGAAGAGGAGGCCTTGTGCCAGAGCTGAGCATCCAGCTCCATGGTCAGTGCTTATTTTGAACACACAGCACAAATTTCATGGTGTCATACTTGACTTTAAACTTGCATTCATGTCACATGTAAAGTACCTGAAAGCCAAATTTTGAAAAACAATGAACATTCTTTGATTTCTTGCACTCGTGGTATGGGGCAGTGACAAGGTTTGCTTAATGAACCTGTACAAGAGCCTCATATGGTTACATCTGGATTATGGTTCCGTGGTGTATCACTCTGCTGCTCCAAGTACATTGAAGATTTTGGATCCCATTCACCATTTAGGTATTTACTTGGCCATAGATGCCTTCAGAACAAGCCCTACCTATACAGATTTTATATGTAACATTTAATTAGTGGTCACCCCACCTGCAAAGAACATACATAGATTCGCATCTTTCCTCAAGTGCACTCTAATCCTGAACACCTGTGTTATACAACCATTAACATTTGAGATCTGCCACACTATTTCAAAACCGTCCTTCAATGAGAAAGCATTTCTTACTACATGTGAGGAACCTGAATGAAGAAATGAATGTACCACTGCATGTGCATCCACTAATGGCTCCAACAAGCCTGTTGCCACCATGGCTGTGGCAACTGATATAATGCGGCACATCATTTGTTGAAGTTGCAAAGCATGCTCCAAAGATGCACATTCGTATGCACTTTCTAGAACTCCAGTTGAAGTACTTCTGTCCTGAATTTTATACCGACGCATCAAAGTCACCAAATGGCATATCCTGCATGGTATTTGAGCGATACTTTTCAGAATGCAATGTTCTGCATGCAGAGACGAGCATCTTTATGGTAGAGGCTTATGCATTACTCTCAGCTATAAAACACAGAAAGACATTAAAACTACAAAAAGCTGTCGTATTTACAGTAAGAGTTTTAGTGTCTCTATGAAAACATAAGAATCTAGTAGTCAATGACTTTTACTCATCTTTGTGTAATATGTGTGCATCTAACCAATATATCATAATATGTTGGGTGCCAGGGCACAGAGGCATAGTGGGCAATATGCTTTCAGACGAACTCGCTACGTCCGTAACGAGAGCCTGCAACTCTGCCGATGCTATCCCTCCCACAGACTTGAAGCCTTTCTTGTGCATAAAGCTTAGAAATTTTTGGAAATCCATCTGGGACCATGAAGCCTCTAATAAACTTCATTTAATTAAGTCGCATCTATGAAATTGGCCTTCGGTAACAAAAGCGCGACGAACTGATGTCATGTTCTGTTGACTGAGAATAGGACAAGCATACAGTACTCATTGTCACATGCTGACTGGTGGTGAACCTTCCTTTTGTGGTAGGTGGAGTGAAAGGCTGACCGTTCTCCACGTCTTGGTGGACTGTTGGGAAGCAAAACTGAACGAAAAAGCACTTTCCTCTAGCATACTGATGCCGCATTCCCCTTCATCCAGTATTGTTTCTTGGAGCAGAACCAATTTTTGACCATGAATCACTTTGACATTTTTTACAAGATGTTGATTTATTGGGCACTATAAGCCCACGAGATTCATAGCACATCCTTTCACCAGAGGCTGCTGCTGTGATAGTAGTGGTCTGTATGGCACATTCCTCCAGGCATTTGTGCCTATGGGCCCTGGTGAGGTAGTTGTGCTACTTATAGCAACATATTTTAGTACATCACCTTTTTGTAGTACTACATCGTTTCTTCATAGCATATGTCATGTATCATTGTGTAGTTTTAATGCATATGTATTACGCACTTTTCAATGAATATTTTTCTAGGCCTATATACGGCTGTGTTTCATCCACGTCTCGTTATTCATGATTCATATACCAATGACAGCTTATTATCATGGCCTTGGCGCTCTTTGACCACATCTGGCCCTTGTGCCAATAAACTCCAATAGTCTTCGTCATCAAAGAAATATGGCTGCCACAACAGACAGGCTGACTACCTATCTGTTGCTGCTTTCACTTATGCCAGGAATTGCTCTCTATCCCTTTTTCTTTGTTGTCCACCCATCATGTTTGTTTGCGCACTAATTTTTCTCTGCATGGTGGCTATGGCATTGTGCTGCTGAGCTCGAGGTCACGGTTTCAGGCTTGGCCGTGGTGGCTGCTTTCCGCTAGGGGCGGAATGCAAAAACACTTTTATTTATTTATTTATTTATTTATTTTACCCTCAGGGTTTCCACATTACAGAGGAGAGGGGCATATTACAGATCAAAATTAGAAATAAAAAAAACAGTTGATACTGAATAAGGTGCATGAACAATCGACAAATTAATAAAAAAAATTTACAGTTGCAACTAAGAAAAGCATAGTAATTTCGAGGTCTAAAAAAAAAACTTGCTAAAAAAGAAGAACTATTTGAGTCCAAATAATTAAGCAATGTTAAGCTTGTTATTCAAAAAACTCTTAAAGCGCAATGTATCCGTAATTGAAGTAGCTGCTTCTGGCAGCTGATTCTATTCGGAGGTGGTTCAAGGTAAAAGTGTATGTGAATAGGTCACAGTTCTGCAACGAGGAACATCAACTTTTTGGAAGTGGTAAATTCTAGCTGATATGAAAGTAGGAGTTTTAATGAACTGTTCACGAAGATGATTGTTATCCTAGTAAAGTTTATGAAAGAGAGTGACTATTTTACGCCGAATGGTAAGTTCCAGAAGGTTAAGCAGTGACTTCATGGTAACACTGGTTGTGCAGTCATAATTGGATAAGATAAAGTGAATGGAACGATTCTGCACTCTTTCAAGTTCGTTTATCAGTGTAGTACCACTGGGATCCCAGATAGATGATGCGTATTCAAGTGATGGACTCATGTGAGTGATGTAGAGAAGTTTTTTAAGTAATGGGGGTGCCATATAAAAATTTCTTCGAAAGTGCCCAAGTGAACGGTTAACTTTGGGGATGATGTACCTTACATGATGCTTCCATGATAGTATACTACAGATATGAACAACGAGGTATTTGTAAGATGAAACAGACTCGAGAGACGTATTAGCAAGGTGATAGTGTGGACATGCTAATGATATACGAGATATGCACATTGGTTCGCATTTTGAAATGTTTAATACCATGGTCCACATTTGACACCAGGCAAGTATGTTATTTAAGTTGGTCTGGAGTAAGGCAACATCATCTTGGTTATCTACTTTCTGGTAAATTACAGTCATCTGCAAAAAGGTAAACCTTTGATGAAATGTTACTGGGTAGGTGATTTATGAAAATTAAGAAAAGGGTCCCAATACAATATTGGGTGTTCCCCATGGGAACACCCGATAGTACTGGTTGGACTGGGATATCAACAGTATTAGCAGAAATAAACTGAGTACGGTTAGGTGGTGTACTTTGCATTGGGTGCACATTGCAGAACGCCAAGTGGTTAAAATTAATACAAAGTTACCCACTACGGCTTGCTTCATAATCTGATTGATGTTTTGGTATGTAAAACTCCAATATTAATTAAAAATTACATAACTTTTTCCCATCTTTTGTACTTGTGTTCAGTAGAAATGCTGCATTGAAGGAGCTCTTTTACCCTAAAGGCAACGTAGCTGTGTGTGCACACATCAGCCACCATAAAATAATTTGACCTGTGCCATTTATAGGATTAAAATAATGAAAGATTTGACTTGTAAAAATGTGTTGGCTGCTGGCAGCGACTGTCCCATTGGCATCGAATAAATTGAATTACCCACAACCAGTTTAACAGATGTCTGTTGTATCTTGGTTCAACACTGGATGGGTGTGGCAATAGAAATTAACAGTGTAGTCCAAGCAAAACAGAAGAACTGGAGGGATGTTTTGAGGCAAAATACCCAGATGTCAGAAATAGGAATGCTAAGATGGACGCATGGAGTGAGAAGGAAAAATAAATATTTGAATGGCATCATCTGAAACAGAGTAAATCTGACCATATATAATTGAGTAAGGACCACACACTCGTATGAGCCACCCCCCAACCTTGGAAACCAAAAATTAAAAATAATAATAATAATAAAGTAAAAAAAAAGATAAAAGAACTGGAAGCTTGTCTGCTATTGCATTCCGAGCACATTGTTATGAAAAACTTTAAAATTACAGGCATATCTAGCGCTATGTATGACACTGAGGACAACTGAATCCATGAGTGTGCTGCCGAACCAAGCCTGAGCAGTGGTGAAAGTGACTGTAAAATTAGATGAACATTTGCCTGCATGAAAAAAAAAGTAAAGGAAGAAAAAAGAAAAGCATTAGAGGAACAATAGCATTCACTCTTTTGGTAAAAAAGTATCACGGAGATTAAGCATGGCTAGAAAAATTTAGCGGGAAAAAAGACTGCACCTCATCAAGATTGCAAAAAAAAAAAAAAAAGGTCTGTTGCATGAGCGTATACTGTATTTTAAGAGCCTTGGTGCAGTCATCTGAGTATGGTCAAAGACAGATATCAATGTGAAGGTTTAAAGAAGACTAGAGTGGGACAGCTGTCTTATGGGAAGACACAGGAGTTACATTCATAGGATTAGGGAGCTTTTCATTTGAAGAGGCGGAAAGCAAGGTAGCATTAATCTCGCTGCCAAGACGATGATGGAGTAAATGAGGGGACAAAGTGCAAGAGAAATGCAAAGCAATCATTCTATGTATAAGTAGTGTTGTGCTATGAAAGCGGCTTAGAGGGAGGGAAAACTCTGAAACAGAAGGAAACGTTACTGCAAAGTAACGTTTCCAAATAATGAAGGAAAAGGTGTACGTGCAATGCACGTGTATATATGTGTTTCCTCTGACATGGCATGAAATGAGAGCTAAGGAAGAGAAACAAAAAGCATCTTGCTTTCTGAAGTGTTCTTACAGAAAAGTGAATTTGCAGTTATGTCATTATTTTTAGGGTTTGGCAGGGTACTTTTTTTTTCTGGGATGAAATCGCTTAGTTATTTTCTGTTTTCTCCAGTAATTTGGTTGTTAAAGTTATGGCATTACGAAACACAGACGAACAGAGTCACAGCTAGAGTACCATAGCCAAAACAAATTCATTGAGGCTCTGTAAAAAACCATGGTGGTCCTCATTTTGTGCAAAAGTAGAGTATGTCGTAGCTCGAAAAGTATTGCTGAAATGTGTAACATTGGTGTACTGCTATGAGGTCTCCTGCGACACGCTTTTGAACACAAATGATTGCTGTCCAAAGTGTTCTTCATGTGGTGCCAAGTCAATCCAGGATTAGGTAAAGCAGTTGACAAGTCCGTACTAAAGTCATTGTCAGGCCTTTCGTCTATGTCTGTGGTCATCTTGTTTTGCTTCTTTGTGCCATAAGCTCTTACAACAAAATTAATGGAATATCAACTAGCTCAATTTGCCAGCCTTCTTTGGACATAACATACAATTGAGTAAATGTCCTCTCATCATCACAGTTACAATTCACAATGCAGAGCAACATCAGCGCTGCATTTGCTTCCTAGAACATTACCACTATTTGTGTGTATGTGACGTGTGGGAAATGCGATGTCATGGGACATTGTTGTATTTATATAAATGTGGCTGCTAACAAAGCAATAAGCTTTCATTCACTCAAGGCCAGCAGGCTCGGAGTGTAGCTTTGTAACTGTTGTACTTTTTTATTTCTGTTCTAGAAATTAAACTTGTCATTCTTGTATGACTGTTGCATCCACATATTTAATAGAGGAATGTTGCTGATATGAATGTACCAATGTGATATGTGAAGTGAAGTGAAGTGAAGTTTATTTCCAACACCGAGTCGGAGGTTCTTGGGCGAAAAGATGTCGCAGACGTCTTGAGAGTGCCCAAGGACCCCCCCCCCCCCTCTTCCTGCCTCTCTCACAGGAGGGAGAGTGAACTATGATCCACACACATGTATGTCCTTTGATGTGCATACTGTTGGTATTTTTTACCCATATTTGAAGTGTAACTTGTAAAGACTAAGCACAGCTTTTTATATTTGTTGTGGCAGTATGGCAGATACATACTGATTGCTTCATATATTGTTGGTTAGTGCGACATTTTGTTGATCAGGTGGTGTGGATGCAGGAATTGTAATTACATTTTTGAAAACATGTTTGCGCATTGTGGCACCATTTCTTTTCCAGCAGGCACAAACTTTAGGCTTGAAGAACCAGCTTCACAAGGCGGAGGCTGCTGTTGAGCTCTGGTTTCCTGAAGGTCTATCAATTGGTGCAAAGAGTGGAGGTCATTCATCAAGCACTATAAACATCGCCCCCCTGCACTGGTCTAGTCACAGTGGGCTCAGCAAAGGTCATTTGTGTCCTTACTCATCCCTCATGTGACTTTCTGGAGTGCCTTGATCAAATGTAGGTGTTGTTTAAGAAGTATTGCAAGAATCTTCTCGTTTAAATAGTTCTTTGTGTGTTTTGTAAAGCAGCATATCTCTGCTATGTAATTGATGTTGCATACAAAGATATGCCTTTATATTGTGTAGGTATGTATAATTGACATTATCTGCCAATAAGCCAGTAGAATTTCGAAAGTGGCATAGCTAAGCAGGAGGAAACTTTCGGATGTGGGAAGCTTTGTGATGCTGTGCATGGTTTCAATATTTGTAGGGATGACCGAAAAGTTCAAGCGCAGTGATTTTATTTTGAGCGCATGCACTTCGCTCACTATGATGTGTAGCAGTGTACGTGCATGGAAGTGCGTTTTTAATGTTCTGTACAATGAATGTATCTGTTCTTGTGAAACGGCGCAATAAATTGCACACTGTTTCGTCCGACTTGTGCTCCTTACTGGGCGTTCACGTATTGGCTGGCGGAGAGAATTCGCCACAAACAAGTGATGCGAGCAGTGCTCACGCCAGCTGAGTAGCCCAGGTACAGCGGAAAGTGCGCTTTGCGCCTTGTCAGCGAGCGGCGAGGAATGTGTGCGTGTCTGAGGCGCCGTGGCTTTGACGCGCTACGAGGCCGCGGCGCTTCATCCCGCTTCGCATAGTTGCAATCTTTCGTGAGCTACACGCTCATGCCCAATATTTCATTTACAACTTGTATCTTCTATATAAGGACTTGGTCCGGTGAAAAAAAAAAAAACGAAAGAAAAAGGTAGATCGAGTCGGTGTTTAATGCACTCTGTTTACAGCGCGATTTTGGCACAAGCCACCATAGCGTAGCGAAAGCAGACGCAGGCGCATAGTTGCCCAAACAGTCGTTGACGTCAGGAGCGGTGGGCGGGCTTGATTGTGCGCTTCCGCTAGGAAGAGGACTGTGATCATGGACGAATTCGCTCTGGGCTGATCGGCAGGCTCAACATGGGAGCTTCTAGGGGCCTCCCGTAAGCGCACCTTGTTTTCCTCTGTCCACACGGCCATACCAGGAAAGGTGAACAAGGACAGTAATGGGCGAGCACATACCGGTGCTTCTAGTCACGGCCAACGTAGGATCCATCTTTGAAGAGGTAAGGAAGGCCTGCGTGCATTTTTCCAGCTTCCAGCGCTCCGTGAAAGAGCAGCAGGGAAAAGAAGAGAATCGTTTTTGCTGATAATTTTTTTTTTTGTATTACTAAAGTGCGGAATAGTGCGTGCCTGCTGCTTCCGTAACGCTATTGCGTGCGTCGTACTGTATTCCCGTACGAGTTGCACGGATTCACGCAACCGATCGAACTGCCGCTAGTGCAGCTGAAACAGTCTGTACTAAACGTATTAGCGGGTGGACAAGGGGACCTTGTCCACCTGCGCGAAAACGCACGCTCGTCGAAAATGCGGGCAATTAAGCCAGTCCTTGCACTAGTCGACGTCTGTTGTCGGTGGGACGCCTGATCTCCCGCAGAGCAGCACAAATAAATATATGCGACTCAGTCATGCTTGCATCGTCTGAGAGCGTAGCACCCCGCCCCAGATCGTGAGATAAAAATACACTGTTGATAGCACGCATTATTATGGTCGTCAGATGGGAGAAACTCTCAACCGGTGATATTGGTTGTAGCTGCTCGTGCACCAGTAATTGTTTGCTGTCTTGCTGGTAGCATAAACACACACTGCATGCTCTTTCCTGGCATTTCGCTCCACGCGGGAATGGTCGCTAGAAACTTTGTCTTTCCCGTGTGCGGCCAAACGTCATAGCGGTAGAGCTAAAATATACCATTTCTTGCTCCTTTGCCCCCTCTGATTGCTTTCCACGTCCATTCGCAGCCTCGAACGCTTTTGCCGGGATGGATAGGCGAGTTCCTTCGGGTAGGTAATGTACTGTATAGTTAGGATGTAAAGTCATGTTTTTGAATACAAACAGTGTCCCTTGCTAAATGATATGCAGACGGTGAAGCAGTATCAGCCCAGTTTTTTGGCTCTACATTGTCAAGAAGTAGGTGGGAAAAACTACGAAAGGACCATGCCCCACGTTTCCGACTTCATCAGGTGAGAAGTGTACCACAGTAAGTGTGCTGAAAAATTTTGTTTAATGCCTCTGCTCTGGTCTGGGGGGTTCTTATGTCAAAAAACTTGTGAGCACGTTAGCTGTCTCACAACAAGGTTAGCAACAGTCTTCCTAATACTGCTCTGAAAGACATGAATTGCAAAAGCATATCAGGCTCATGTTGAGGATATCAAAAGCAAACTGACTGTTCTGACTTTTGTCAGTATTAGTTGTTTAGAGCAGCCATGAATGGAGGCCCCGAGGGAACAGCAAATCTTCAGACTTAAGTGTGTACAAACTTAATCGTATGCAAATCAGATCATTTGTAAACTAAACTACACTGTTTCAGTTTTGCGTATGATTTAAGGCTTGTTCAGTGCTTTTATAACAATGCATAAAATTTCTCTCCTTGCTGTCAGAAATCTTTACAATTCCAGCATGCAGTCCCTTGCTATCCCTCTTGGCGTTACTGTGTCATGCACTTAGAAACGAAAAAGGAATGCAAAAGAGCAGTACAGTGTGACTAGTATTGAAAAAATGCCGTGGATGTGTGTGCATGGGGTAATGTTCTTGCATAAACGAAGAAATCGAAAGGCATCTGACATCAGTGCATGCAACAATACACAAAATCAATTATCATTTACTCGTCTAATCTGTAAACATATTTAAGCACCTCAGCCTTTTTCTCGTAGATTTGTACAGTGGGTATCAGTATGTATGATGGAATGTACAAATACTCCATGCTTTCTATAGTTTCTTTTTCTGCTGTCGGAATTCTAATATTATGCTTTGTATTATGTTATTACATTGCACATATCTGCTCTCGTATTGTTGTTTTTCTTGAATATTAATCACATATACCTTACTCAACAGCAACACCAGCTCCATTCTATGTTGTTTTTTTAGACAAACCACTATTTATCTCTCAGTATTCATGACCCTCTTGGAATTCAATTCACAGAAAAATAAAAATGTAGAGAAAATGCATAGGTATTGTTGAAGTTATATTACTGGGGGATCTTTGTCCTGGAAACCTGTTGCGGAAATGGTTTTGGTTGGAATATGGTGTGTTTTTAATGATGTTATCCCAATCATGTTAGCTTTAGGGTATGAATCTCATCTGTAGAAACAGGCTTTCTATTTTCCACGTAAGGCTCTGTCAAGGCACTGTTTTCATCACTTCAAACTCAAGAAATGTACTTATATTCTATTCTGTCAAGAAATTATAGTGCTGGCAAGACTAAATTTGCAGCCTTAGATAGGTATGTTCTTTGCACAGAACTCTCATGGGCAGCGAGGAGCTCTCAAGTTACACAGCAGTCCAAGTGTTCTTGGACGAAGACTTCTCCTGTGTAGAAAAATTTACGGTGAGTTCCTTGCTGGAGAATCATGCATATGGAGCAGGCCTAAAAGCCAGGCATGTCAGTATTGAACTGAATCTAATGTTGAATTTTTCAGTGTCCTGGGAATGGAGTCTGTATTATCCAGCAGTGTGTGCTAGCTCTGTGTTTCATGTGTGTTCAGTGTTAACAAAATTAGCTTTTGATTTGAAAACACTGCACAGAATATAGACTTAAACCCCCAAAAGAGAATGATAAATTTAGCCAATTTTTGGTACAATAAGCGAGTTCAAATGAACGGGCATATTAAAAACCATGCATTATTGAAAAACTTCAGAAGAATATCCCATCTGGCAGACTAATATATTTGGAGAAGAATATACTATTTAGTGGTGTTGATGCTCCTTTTGTGGTGTTTACAAAATGGGCAGCAACATGTTGATAGGTGGAGGAAACCAAGAGAGTGGTAGAAAAAAGTACATAAAAAAAATGGAACTGAAAAAAAAAATATAATTCACATTTTCTTTTTTTTTTATAGTGTGGGGAAATGCCATGCAGCAAGGAAATCTGAAATGCTTGATTAAGGCAATAAGAAGTTGCGTTATGTACATGTTGAGAATCAACGAGCTTCAGGTTGGAGCAGGGGAACTTTAATAGTGTTGGACATGGTTAGTAGCTGTGAGGTGGCATTGTTTCTCACTAAAAATTTTGTTTTGCAGCATAAATGCTGTGCGTACCCGTTGAGTAGCAGCTGTACATTGCAGTTGTTCCAGTGGTACTGTTCCTAAAGCACACTCTCTAAAGTGTTATGTTGTGCTGCTTTTGAAGGTAAACTGTAAAAAATTTTTTTCACCAATACATAATTTTTGCAGTTAATCTTTTGCCGTCTGGGGAGGATTAGTTGTGTTAACAACCTGAACTGTGTGTCACACTTTGTTCATTGACACTGTGCCTTAACACTGCACAAAGCTCATTGCAGTTGAATAATATTAGGAATTTGTATAGGGCTATAAATGCAAGGTACTGATTTTGCAAATTAAACATTGTTTGCACTATTCAATGAATGAAAAGTACTGATATGTTATTTCAATTCACCCATGACATACTGCATTGTATCTTCTTGGTAGGCCTTGGGCAACTTGTACTTTGTCCATCAGTCATTGAGAAACCCCCAGATCTGGGATTTTCAAGGTGAGCCATCTGGTGTGCCTAGAAGATTGTTATCTTGGCTTTCATTTTGTACTGGGCTCTTATTTTTCTGCTCTCAATGCATCATCAGAGTGCTGCTTTCGACCAGTCATGGCAAAGGAGATTCATTCTGGAAACATAGAGAAGGTGTTCACCAAAGAAAAGGTTAAGTTTCCCCAGGAACTGTTTCCAGAGGTAAGTTTTTCATATAGCTTTATAGCTGCATCAGCTTGAAATTCTATTGTATTGTTGTTAAGCTGTTTATTTATCTCCTGAGCATTTACTTTTGTTTTCTATCATACTCAATTAGTGCAGCAATGAACATGCTAGCATTTCAAATAGTTGACGTAACCAATTCAATTATTAACGAAGCTGAATGTTTTTTCTTATGATAATATTATTTTGTTCGTTATTCACTGAGTGCCCTGCTTTGCCAAAAAGACGTTACAGCAGGGGGGTTACAGACTTAAATAAAACACTTCTTCATCTATACAGCACATTTGCGTCTCTTGCAACTGGTTCCAATCCCTGATATTCATCACAAAGAAGGAATTTGTAAAACATAGTTGTCCTTGCATGGTACTCTTCCACTTTGTGTCGGTGGTCATTTCGACTGGATATGTAATTGGGTTCATCAAGGTAGTTATTACAAGCAATTCCAGTGTTGCCATGAAACACACAAAAGAAAAACTTCAACCGCAGTTTTTTTCTGCGCAAAGAAAGCGATTCACAACCCAATTCCGTTTTTATAGCAGTACAGCTGTCTGTCCGCTTGTATCGCCCTAAAGCGAACCGCGCAGCTCTATTCTGAATTTTTTAAGCTTATCTATAGGCCTGGCTTGCATCCGGTCCCATACAGAGCATGCATATTCCAAAATTGGCCTAATGCATGTGAGGTAGGCTGTGTTCTTTAAATTCTGGGGTGCCCATCTTAGGTTCCACTGGATAAAGTTAAGAGCCCTTGCTGCTTTACCAACAACATAATCAATATTAGCATTTCATGAATAATCATGTGATAAAACAACACCAAGATATTTGCATGTTGGTTCGGTAGTAATCACATACATATTTATGGTGTAAGCTGTTTCTATTTGTTTCTTTTTTTTGGAAACACACATGTGCACACACTTTTTTGGATTCAACGTCATTTGCCACTTCTGGCACCACCTTGTAATACGATCCAAATCGTCCTGCAGAGAAATGCCGTCACTTGCGTTCCTAATCTTCTGATATAAAACACGATCGTCGGCAAATAAACGTATACGCGATGAAATACCCACAGAAATATCATTAACAAAAATAAGGAATAAGAGCGGTCCAAGGACGGAGCCTTGTGGCACGCCTGATGATATAATTTCATTCAGTGATTGAAGTGTATTGTGGTCAGAGTTCGGTGGTCGGTAAAATGCACCTATGGCGAATGAAGAATTATCATCTAGGGTAACTGTGCGCCAAACATATTCGACATCACATGGGATGTCAGGCGGCAGATTTCAGGGAACTTCGCACAGGTAAAAATACACCCCCCCCACGGCTCGGCCTATCTCTATGATACGCGACAAATTCGCTTGGAAACACCTCACGATCACCGATAACATGGTTCAGCCACGATTCCGTACCAATAACTATGTCAGCTCTCACCGACTCAATTAGTCCTGCCAATTCTTCCGTCTTATTCGTTACACTTCTACAGTTTATTAAAACGGTGACCAGGTTGGTGCCGTGTTACCTTTTTTCTGGCACGCATCAGTTTTTTTCTTTGTAGTGAAGGAACTACCTTCTTTTCATCATCCCATACGTAAGTTTTTTCACCAAGAGTAAGCCTATCAAAATTCAGTTTAACTTTTGTTTTCTCACCTTTGTGCACCTTACTGTATTCTCATAATTGCTTTCGCACTTCCTGAGTAGCTGGTGCATAATCCTGATCAGCTCTGAACTCTGACCCCCTAAGTTTTTTTGCGTTGGACAAAATTTCTTCTTTTTCTTTATACGAAGAGAGGTTTACGATAATCGGCCTCTTTTTTTTTTTATTCTTGGTATACGCGAATCCCATGTGCCCTTTTGTAGTGATGTAACTTCAATTCCTAGCTTGTCGCCAACGATCTTTTTAATCAATTCCTCTGATTGTCCTATGTCTCCGCCCTGTTGTCATCCACTCCGTAAAACAAAAGTTTTTGTCTCCGACCTCTGTTTTCTAAGTCAATATTCTTAACCTGCAAATCCCTGAGTACTTTCTGAAGAGTCTCAAGTTCATCCTTATGTTCTGCAACTACTCTATCAAGGTCCTGAACTTGTTTCTTAGTTGCTCCAAGGCTGCCTTTTATGTCCTCTATCATTCCTTCATGTATGGTGATCCTGGATTCAATAGAATCTAGCTTATTCAAGATTGCAGTCTGCCCTTTTTGCAGGCTCTCCAATATTTCCATTTCGACAGGAACCGGATTAAGTTTGATATCGCCAGAAAGTAACAAAAGCAGGAACATGTACACAAATCTGTTGACAAATAGAAAAGACCTACTTCGAGGCGCCCGGGCTCGTTTACGACAATAATCATCAGCAACCACCATAGTAGAAGGAGCCGACAATGCACACAATAGCCGTGAGACTCGAATAGGGTAATGCAAACCAACCTGCGTGAACAACAGGGAAATCAGCTGCATGTCTGCCAGCGTGCCGGCTCCCAATCCCACGAGGCAGAAGCGTTGCTCATCTATATAGTGTCCACTTTGGTCACGTAGGCTTCAATTTCCAGCGGCGATTAGTCGATAGTAATCACTCAAATTCCACCACGCGGCGAGCGCTGCACTGAAGATAAGGGCATTGAATTGTCGATGTGGCTTGACAAGTTGTGGGATGTGACACCCGCCGAAGATGAAAGTACCACTGAAGTTTGGTTTTGGTCATGATAAAATTATGTGCAGCCGACAACCACACCGAGCCAGAAAGTGATTCCAAGACTTGCGAAAATCTGCATGAACAACAGGGGAATCAGCTGCATGTCTGCCAGCATGCCAGCTCTATATCCCTAGAATTGCTAGACGAGTCACTTAATTTACCATTGTAGATCATAATGCAGTATTACTGAAGATGTCCACTGAAGAGAAGAACATTTTAATTGAGAGCAATCCCTTAATTTCTTTCTTAGGATGGCAGAACTTTTTTTTTTTTTTGCAGTGCAAGTGGTCAAGAAAAGGCTTTATGCGAACAAGGTGGAGCTTGCAAGGCACAATATTTGACCTAGTCAATATCCATCTTTTCCATGATGAATCAAACTTCATAGCCATGGAATGTGTGAGTTTAGAGCACATGTGGCCTGCCAATTGAAGCTTCACTTGAAATTGAAAGTTTCCTTTTTGTCAAATCTCTTTTTTTTTCTTTTTTTTTCAGTTCCCGTCTTCTTACACAAAAAATAGACAAGGAGCACTTGACTACACTCTGAACAGGTAAAGTGTATCTCATATTTCATATTTATCTTAATCAAACTGTTATATGCCCAAGTTTTTTATTTTATAAGATTTAGTAAGTAACACCTTATACCATGTTCCTATGTATCACATACAGCCCTTCCTGTTGCAATCCCTGATGGGACTCACAGTATCAATAAATGAATGAATGAAAAAAAATATTTGATTGTATTGCATTGTTATAAGATTGAACAAAAAATCAAGTTTTATGGCATATTGCAAAACTCGTGTATTGCAAAATACTAAAATCTAGTAGGCAATGTAAAGCAGAAACCTGCTTTATTGAACAATGCTGATTTTTGGACATTTTGTTCTTAGATTTCAAAAACGTTGCTCTGCACGAGGACACATACAAAGAAAGAAGATAAAAACACTCTTTCTGATGTGTGTGTGTGTGCTTGCCCCTCTTTCTTTTGTTCTCATCTGAGGCAGTGCAGTTTGACTTAGCCAAACCCCCATGGCTACATTTTCCTACAACTGTCCACAATGGCAGCTGGTACAGTACCTTTGTTGCAATCTACCAAAGTCTCTAGGGATATGGCGATCCCATTTTATGTGAATAACACAAGAATGCAGCCAGTGAAAAGGTGGAAAGAAAAATGGAGTAGCATTGTTAAATTTGCAGTGATTTCATGAAAAATATGTAAGAAGGAAAGCATACAGGATGAAACGTGGGGCTGCTAACATGTAGCGTGAACTAACCAAAGCACCCCAGTCGGCTTTCTTGCATTTTGCATCACTCTGGCACAATTTCAGCTGGTTCACTTGCTTTTTATAGCTTTACTCTTTCTTATTCATGACTTCATTGGAAAACTGCACAATTAAACACTCAAGTTCCTGGAGTTTCTGTTTATGAAGGCTGCTTTTGCCGAATGTGCATTACCATTGCATGTATTCAAGAAACACACTGTGGATTAGCCTTATGAACTTTCTTGGTTATTTTCAATTTTTCATCGAAAAAAAGGGAAAGGACTTAGCCTAACAGTAGTGCCATGTCATGCTGATCTGGTTATTGCTTGCATATTTGCATATTCATTAGACTGAGGATAAGTGTGCTTTATTTCAAGGATCCAGAATGACAAGTATGAAAATGTTCCATTCTTCATCTTTGGAGACTTCAATTTTAGACTTGACACGCAGGCCGTCATAGAGGTGATGTACTCCTCTCATATTTTATTACTCTTTATTTTACTCGTTCTTATTGCAGTGTCTGCTGCTTTTTATAACCCTGAAAGTCGCATTCACTTCATACCTTTTCTAGCTGGCATGTTTTTCCTTTGAAAAAACATGCACACTACTTCTTCTGAATGAATGTATTGTTCTTGCAGAAAGTTACTGATAAGGCCCCTCCAGTTCAAGTGAAAAGTGCCAAAAATGGAGATGTCACAAAAGTTCTCTTCAGGGATCCTAAAGATGAGAATAAGGTGGGATTGTTGTGACACATGCGTTGCCTTATTGGGCTGCTCCTGCAAATAGCTGCATTGTGATTCTGGTTCTGTTTGTTGGAAATTATACCAGAAGCACATATTAAAGGTGCCATGACATGGTTGCAAAATCAGTCACTCTGAGCTTGAAACTTTTCCTGCCGGTAGTTGAGATTCCATGTTGAGATGCAGAACATAATGCTACAAACCACAGCCCATGGGCATGTTGTCTGCAATAAACAGGCTACAATATATTGCTGATTTAAAACAGGGAGCACAATTAAGAATCACTGCTGAGCACATTCCCAGAAGCTTCAAGGAGTACTCAAGTTATGTGTTAGGTAAACATGGGACCAATGCTGCCTGAATGATTGGTCAAGTTGGCAGTACACAGCATTGCTGAAATGTTTTTTTCTTTCTTGCTGAACTGCACAGATTATGACTCCACTGCGGCTGACTCTAGTGGCAGTTTGACCAGCTTTTGTGCTGATGATTCCCACAAAAAATTTATTTGCATGGATTACACAAATGTGGTGTCAGCCATATCTGTTCTCACCATGACACAACCTAAATGCCTTGATGCCTCTTGACATATTTCAAGACTGGTACCACTTTGAACTTGTCTCATGTTGTTGCCACACTAGTTTAACCTATGACAGCATTTTGCAAGTGCATTCTTTTTTCTGCATGTTTTGATGTGTCTGTGCATGATATACACCTGTAATATGTTTATTATATGTTACCATGTCTTATGCTTACTAACGAGATGCGATGTTTTCATTAGCCTTGTAAAAGATATTACAAGAGGATCCAGTAGTGCTTGCATTTAAAGCAACAGACATGGTTGTTACACTATGACAATGAAACAGCCCTAAATGGCACCAGTAAGACAGTACGCATTGTGTTTCTGGAGTGAAAACTTCCCACCAGCAAGAAATCTGCCCTGGCACTTGACTTGTATCTATTCCACTTGGGCTCTGAATTATTTGAAATTAGTTTCCAGTGTTAAAACATGCAAACTTCAGCACTCGTAAGCTACCTGCATATAATAGATTTCTGTTGTAAGAAGTTGGGGCCTTATGTATTAATGCATGAAGTGTTACATTAGTGCAACAGTGTTACATTAGTGCAACAGTAATGACCATAGAATAAGTGATTTATTTCAGTGGAGTTGAGAACTTTTGAAGTTAAATTATAGTAATGGTAATTTGAAATAAGCCAACCCGCCGTGGTTGCTCAGTGGCTATGGTGTTGGGCTGCTGAGCATGAGGTCGCGGGATCGAATCCCGGCCATGGCGGCCGCATTTCGATGGAGGCGAAATGCGAAAACACCCATGTGCTTAAATTTAGGTGCGCGTTAAAGAACCCCAGGTGGTCTAAATTTCCGGAGCCCTCCACTACGGCGTGCCTCATAATCAGAAAGTGGTTTTGGCACGTAAAACCCCACATTTTTTTTTTAATTTGAAATAAGTTGTATATTGCATTGCAGGGGGGTACAGAAAAGGCACAAAATGTCAATACTGCGCAGTGTCACTAGCCGGTCTGTCATAGTGTTGAACCTTTATATAATGATCACAAATATAATGAAGTAAATTTAAAATTTGGTTCGCCATCCTTTATTTGGATTAGTATTCTACTGCTATAACAAAGCCGAAAATGCAAGATCCGAGACAGTTTTGGTTACAGCGAAGCAAGCATTTGTTTTCTCGGAGCTCAAAATGCATATTTTGGTAGTACGAATGTAATATACTTGGCCAGATCAACTTAAAATAGCATATTTTGGACATGTGTGCATATCTTGGTGAACAGCTTGGCTTTGCTCCATTGCAGTTATCAAGCCAATTCACACGGATCACACCAATTGCGTGGTTGCACACAAATTAACGACTTAGCAAAGCGCATTTGCAATTTAGCATTGTTCACATGTAAAGTATCTGCATGCCTCCATGCCATGCCGATATGTGGCAGCGTATTTGCAGGCCACCAAAGTTGCAAGGAGACTCTGTGCTGTCCCATTAGAGGCATCACACTCTCTTTTTCTCTTTTCTTCACATACCTGACCGTGAATTTTTTGCTGATGTCAGCTCATATGCTTATGACGAATATGAAATATAACGAAGGTATTTTCATGTCAGATGAAGTTTTGTTATATTGAGGTGTACTGCTATTGAATCTTGTTCTTTGAGTGACATGACGTCAAGCAGATGAGGGGATTTGCCGGTATTAACAAGCTGTCTCATTTTAAGTGAAGAATAGTTTTATTAATGTGAATCAGAGCTTCAAGCAGTGACCCCTTCAATACAGCTTGGGAATGTAGTTGCGAATGCTGCGAGAGCACTAAATATTATTCAGCAAAATTTGAAATCTTCACCTTTTGCCCGAAAAAATACTGCTTATATTTCATTCGTTCGTCTGATCTTGGAGTATGCGTGTTGTGTTTTGGACCCTCGCCAGAAAACCTTGATCGATCAAATCGAGAGAATACAAAACAAAGCGGCAAGGTTCGTTCTTGGGCGATACAAAGAAAGAGGAGAGCTGCACTGCAATGAAAAGTGAGCTCGGACGGGAAGCGCTCTCGTCTCGCCGAAGAAAACTGCGTCTAAAATTGCTATTTAGCGTATATAATAACAAAACCGGAATTAATAGAGACACTTATATTAAACCACCGTACTATGTATCTAAGAGAACAGATGATGACTTTAAAATTCGAGAATACCGAACTAGAACGAACCTTTCTGCTAATTCATTTTTTGCCCAAACTGTAACAGAGTGGAATCGATTATCTTGTGACCAAGTGTGCTGTACGAATAAAAATGTGTTTTTTTTTCGAAGTTGTAACCCCCCTGCTTGCACACACGCAGGTAAAGCGGGGTATCTCTGAATAAAGAATAAAGAAGCAAACCTCAACAGCCATTGCAGCAGGTGATGCATAGAATAGGTCACGGTTTACTTCAGTCACAGAAAATATGCAGCGAGTTACCAGGCTACCAAGTTGTCTACGAGTAAATAAAAAATTTCAGTTTAAAACTGTCTAACCTGTGAAAGTGACTCGAGTTAGGATGAACGAAGAAGCAGTGAGACAAAGAGCATCTGTTTGAAAATATGGTGTCATGGATGTGAAAGGGAAGGTTCACACTAAGTGCAGTGTCACTTTCTTGGGTAGTAAATTGGCTGGTGCATTGCAGGTGGTGCTTACAGTGGAAAGAAAAGTGTTCTCTCTTCAAGACCATGAGGAGGCTTTCTACCGAAATGATGGAAAATGGGTGTGTGCTCCTTCTCAGATGTATTTTGTGTCTGGTTAGTTTTACAAAAAGCAGCTGAGAGGCGGACATGACTAGAAAGTGTAAGCTTGCAATAGCATTTCATGTGCTTGTTTGTTGTTGTCTACCATAACCATATATTGAAACATGAAAAGGAAATAAGTGAGCAGTATTCCTGTTCCATGTCATTACATGAAAGTATCTGTGATCGCTCTGTAGCCGGTTTCTAAACATGGAGTACTCACAAGTATACATTTAGGAGCCTGAATTAAGCTACCGTTATAAAATCAGGTAAACCTGGAAGCAAAACGATGCATTAAAGTTATTTCCAGCTTGTTCACGTTTGAAGGTATGCTGATAGTATACCTTGCTTTTGCCTTCACATATTTTTTTGCTGAAGTGCTCTGAAAGTGAAAACTACCATGGTGTTTAGGGGAAGTATTAGAGTTTTAAGCAGTAGTATGCCTTAGCGTATCACGGTTTTAAAACATATTCCGAAGTAAATGAATGAAGTTGCCCTATTTTTACGTTGATACAAAACAGTGTGAGCTAATTAACGGCATGTTCAGTCAACAAAAAATTAGTTTTTGCTTTCATGTTTGTAAAACAAGCCAAAAAGAAACTTGGAGGGTGCTTAAGCTTTGCCTTTAATAGGTGTAATGCACAAAAAATTTTGAATTTTTAAGGAATAATTAATTTTATTAAAGTTAAAGTTTAGTTAGTAAAAGTATAGATATACATATTTTATCCTATCAAGATAATAACCTTTACTCGGGGAGTAGAATGTGATAGCATTCAGAGATCCTAGACAGCTTCGCATGCTTCCTGGCAACTGCAGCTTATGTAGCCATAACGTTTTCCTGGAAACGCTGGCGGTGAACGCTATGCACGAAGACAAGCTTTCTGGTTATTTATTTTTTCTTCCCCCAATCGCGGGCACCACGGATATGCGGAGGTGAACACCACCTGGATGGTGTTGCAAGGCACCGAGCGGGGCATGCCACTCCTACTAAGACAGACCTCAACTGGCAGTTGGAAAAGGGGTTTGTGTTTGATGGTTTCTGCGTAACAAAATGATGTTCTCTCGCATATTCAAATTACAATCTGACACTATCATATTTGTAGGTTGTGTGTAAACGCACTTCACAAATTTTCATGTGCATTTTACTTTGAGAAATTCAATTCGTTTAGTAATGCCTATGTGCCACGTGGAGGGCCTGCTTGGTTCGGGATGTTTTTACTCTAATGGACAATGCCACCGCCGCCACCAACACCCAATTTTTTGCAATGCGGGACCTTTAACGCTATTGCGTTAGTAAATGTATGTGCAAACATTATCTCTTACAAGGGTGGCGATGTAGGCTTGTTGGTGCATCTTGTCCTCGTGTTTCCCTGTGCTCAGCCACCTTTGGTCATTATCTTTGAATCAATGAAAATTTTAAGGGACTGGTTGTATTGCTAAGTCCATAGCTGTGGCACTAATTTTGCTCTGCAAATTGCTGGTTTGACAAATGAATGCAATGCATTTTCGTTACTACTTCCACATGGCTTCTCATTGTGGAGGCATGATGGAGCATGTGCGTGACGTGCAAGAAACGTCATTAAATCCAAACTGCAAAGCAAAATTGCTTACTACTAAAGGAAGTAAAACATTTGCTACTCCAAAGTTTTGTTTACTTGAAGTTTGCTAAAGACATTACCACAACGCTTGAGATTTTTGTTTTCACAGCTCCAAGAGCATGACAAAGAACCGAGCCTGTTCCAGGACCGTCTTTTTGAATTTGACATTGCCTTCCCGCCAAGGTGGGTCAGATGTGGCACTTGCACATAGCTGTACCTTGTATTGTGTGTTGTGAGCATGCCTTGAATGGTGTTTTGCAGCTATCCATTCAAAGAGGAGTCCTCGGGTCCCCGCAGTTACATGCGGACACGCTGTCCTGCCTGGTGTGACCGCATTTTGCTCAGCAAATCGGCCAAGACCCTGGTGTACACGGTGAGAAACCTATTTCTGATTTCTTTATTGGTTTGCAGTTTGTATCATTTTTGGTGCACAGTAGCCATTGACCTTATGAATTTGTGTGCTTGCTATAAAATCGTATCCATGCAAGTTTTCGTAAGTACGGTTTCGTGACATATGTAGTTGAGTGTATGAGTCTCCATGTGTAAGTTTCTGTTTAATGCCGTTCGTGACTGCCTGTCTTTTCATATCTGCACACATCCACATTGGCTTAAGTTGTGTTTGTATTGTTTTTGCAAGGGTTTCTTGTAAGTATGGCATCATGATCTGTCATATCATAAGAAGCCAACACTGACACCAAGGACAACATAGGGAAAATTACTTGTGCTTAATAAATGAAATAAAGAAATGATAAATTAATGGAAATTAAAGTGGATGAAAAAACAACTTGCCGCAGGTGGGAACCGAACCCACAACCTTCGCATTTCGCGTGCGATGCTCCACCAATTGAGCTACCACGGCGTCGTTTTTCCATCCACTTTCTTGGGTATTTATGTTTCCTAGTAGAACCCTGGGAGTGTTGGCCAGCGCCACCACTCGCAGACCTTGGCGGCGGACGTGGAACGTCCTTTTTTGCCACAGGCGTCACGAGAATGTGATCTTTTTGGGTGAAGGCAACCGGTCAATAACCCCACACATGTTACTTGAAGGCATCAATGTAGTCATTCAGATGAAGTAAGGGAAGTTCCCTGAAGTTCCCTGGAGTGTATGAGTCCCAATATCTTAGTTTCTGTTTCATGCCATTCATGACTGCCTGTATATCTGCACACATCCACATTGATTTAGTTTATACAAAATTGTGTTTGTATGATTTTTGCAAGGGTTTCTGACAAGTATGGCTTTGTGCTCCATATTCATTCCGATCAAGTAAGGGAAGTTTCTTGAAACCAGTGGGGCACTAACAGAGCAAACTTGTTTCCTGTGGTGCAGGGCCCTGACGAAGGTGGCAAGGCATCTGTGGTGTACCACATAATGGGGCCGAATGTGTGCATGGGCGACCACAAGGTAAGCGGCGGCTGCCGCTGGAGGAGCAGCCGGCCCACTGCAGTGGCGATCGTCTTCTCTTGTGTTGCAGCCTGTGGTGCTGTGGTTCCGCATGGTCCCTGCTGCAGGTACGTGCCCCCCGGGCTGTGTTGCTAAAGGCGAGGCGCACAAGGGTGCCAGCCCGCACCGGTCCTCGAGGTTGCTTAGGGGCTGCCCAGCTGGGTGCCGCCTCCTGTGACCACTTCCCACATGTGCATGGCTCCCCCGTTCTGTTGTGCATGGTGTAAGTGGATGCCCCCATTTTTTGTCGCTGGCTGCCAGCTACCGCATGCTGACGGGGGGATTCTCCTTTGTTTGCAAGACCCTGCTCTTTTCCATTTGTGTATTCAAAAAGTGGTTTTGTTTAGCCTGTTTTGAGTTCAGCACCACTCCGTAGCTGCAGAAAGCCTGACCACTTTTCTTGTTTTTGTTTTTATCTTTTACAGCATTGTGTTTGCATTAAACGTGGTAGTCGGAGTTTTTCGTCGTGTCTAGGTGCATGAGGCCTCTAGTCAACAACCCAGTCAGAACAGGTTTGACATGCCCTTTTGTGTTGGTGAGTTTATTTTTGCTCCCTTTGTAGTATACTAAAATCTAGTTGAGGTGGTGTGGTTTTGCTTGCCAAGGCTAAGCTCACAGTTGTGTTGCTTCTCTTCTAAAAGATTTATGCTCGATTCGGCTCACTGCCATTAGTAGATTATTGTCACGGCTTGTTGTCTTCTTGGGATCCTGCATAGACAATAGCCATTGGGGTTACCTGCAGCATATGCTTAGGCATGCTTTGTCATCAAGATGTGCTTAGGGATCACAACATTGTGAGTTGTCTTGCAGAAAGATGTGACCTTGGAATGGAGCTTTACATTGGCATTGTAAGGTGCTGAATTATGTTAGCCACAGTACGAAGAGTTATCTAAAGAGTTATGTGTAATACCATTAAGGAAAGATTTTGACAGAAGCATCCTAATTTTCTAACATTACCATTTTACCCTCCTTACAAGGAAGTGCTTCATTTGAAAAGTTAGCACTACTTTAAAAAAAAATGGACCCATGCGTGTCTGGTTTGCCTGCGACTATAGTCAAGTGATGTTTTAACAGTGGAGTTTTTCAGCTTTTAGTTCCGCCGTGGAGCATTACCAGAAAACTCAGCCCAGCTGTGCGCCGCCTCACGTTGCCTAGTAACCACCTGCGAGAGCACCGAGCCATGTAACCTCCTTGCACCCCACATGTGTGGGGTGGAGTTGTGAGGTCACAGGCAAGTAAAAGATTGGAACTGCTGGCACAACGACACCTCTCGCCTCTGTACTCCGTGCATACGTGCTGCCATGGGAAGACCAAAGAAAGTCTGAACGCGGGAAAAAGAAGTGGCTTACCAGAAAGAGCACCGTACGGCCAAACGAGAAGTGATGTGTCGATGCAAAGCTAATCTGGAACACCGCGCCAAAGCTGCGGCTGAGAAGAGGCAATGCTGAGTCGAGGATCCCGAGTTTCAGTCCAGGGAACGCGAGAGTTGGCGCCGGAACGCTTGACATCGCCGAGAAAGTGATCCCGGCCTGCGACTGCTTGAAAACTTATAGCGTCAAGCCCGCTGAGAGAACAACTTAGCAAAACCTAGCATAACCTCGCAAAACTTAGAAACAACTTAGCCAATCCTACCATAACCTCGCAAAACCTACAAACAACTTAGGCAAGCCATGTAAAAGCTAGGTGATCACAAGCTCCACTGTTGACTCCAGCCTTGCACCAGTAGTGCAAGCTGCGCACATTTTTTATCTACCATTGGCGTTCCACTTCATCATTGCTGCTGCCAAGTCATAGCTCTGCAGGGTTTTTATAGCTCCAACAGTGGGCAGTAAACTCCTCTCATTGTTGCTGCGTTTTTTTTTCTCACCTCAACTATTTTATAGCTTTAGATGCCTTGATCAGCACTGCTTTTTTTTTTTTTCGTACTTTTACATATTATAATTGTATTTTACAGTGTCAGCTATTAAGAGCTCATCCATGGATCTTGTTTGTACATGCAAATTTCAATTATTGCTCCAGGCAGACATGAAGACATTTTTATGTGAAACTTGGCAGGAACAGAGTATACCTTGTTAAGATGCTGGTGAGAGCCCTAAAGAATGTGTGGTGAAATCCTAAAGAACCGTAATTAATTACCAAAGTGTCAATAAACAATGGTTGCTGGAGCCTACAGGCTATTTTCAAAAATATTGTTTCAGGTAGAGTACAATATGTATCAGGATGAAACTTTCCAGGTACCATGTTGACTAAAAAGACATTTTCTCCTAAAAGGCAGCATACAAAATGGAGTATGCGCTAAAAGCTAAGAAAAAGATGACAAATATGCAGATTTGATTGCCCATATCGTGCCGTGTGGTTGCAAGGCACAATTTTGTGAGACCACCATCTTGGCCAAGTCTGCAAACCACACAACTTGAGTGTCTTTAGAAGCATTCTTCATCCATAAGAATTCATGTATCTGTATAAGCAAAGCGTCTATTCTTTTGCACAGTGCCAAACTGGACTTCTTGAACTCTATTATTTGAAAAAGGTAGCAGTATTGCTAACTTTTTTTAGATTTGTTTGTCACCTGCGCATTGGCAAGGGGGCGTGGCATTTGTACGTCGCTCACATTATAAAATTGAAGGATGTGTTGATCAAAATAAACAGTTGGTAGTAGCGCGTCTCCTTGTCTGTCTTGTCTTCTTCGTGTGTGTGTGTATTGTTTTACGCTTTATCTGGAAGTAACTATGATAGACCAACTAGCCCAACAGATGGTCCTTCTGAAGCATACAAAAAGGTGGAAGCATTGACGATGACACCTGCCTACCTTTATCTTTTTATGTGTGCTCTTAGTTTGCAAATATATATTTTAGCAAATATATTCCATGTTACAATGAAGTCACATCTGCCTTGAAAATACCTCATTATATGTTATACCTGATATTCATTGTAAGTATATAGTATTCCTTATGTGGGTAATATTGAAAAGAAACATTTTCAATACTTCGTTATGTACAATGATTCATTAGATCTGTGAGCACTATTACAAGTTTGACTGTACCAACTAGACTAAGAAGCAGTTGTCATGAACCATTAAGGCCTTTTGTAGATACTTATGAAAGCTTAGTTTTGTGTGGTAAAATTTGTAAGTGCGTAATTAATCATTAAAGTTTCACTGAACCTTGGTTGAGCGGACGGCCGGTGCATCAGCTAGCCTTTGAGCACAAGTTGCACATGTGGCCATCTGTGTGTTCTCCGTGGTGGACGTACATTTCCTCATGTGCACCTCTTTCATTGTGGCAGAGCCGTGTCAGAAGCCGGCCCTGGAGGAAGCAGCCACCCGCTACATCCAGGTCAAGGTTCCAGGCTCACCTGTGCGCATCTTCCGAGAAACCACCGTGTGAACTTGCCACTCGATAGCATAATTCCGTTTTGTTAGTGCATCTGTGACATGGCTGCAATGCTAACAGTGTGTAAAGACTGTGCAAGGTGCTGTCGAGCTGGGATTTTCTTTAAGCCATTTTAATTTTAGATCTGACATTACATGTGCCAGTTCGCTAATTCGTAACCCCAGCACTGTAGCATTGAAAGTGGTAGTAATGCTGCGCATTTTATACCAGTTTTAGTGCCACACTTTGATGTGGGGTAGTTAATTATTTTAATTCTTGACGTGCACCCTTGATTGCAAAAATACACTGACATGTACACACACAAATTTATATATACATAAATATATGTCTAATGCCACCTCGCATCTGCACATCCGCTTATGTTCACTCGTTCTCCACACAAAGCTGGCACACTTTGTTTTTAATTAAGAGCGGGCACAATATCAGTGGGGCAGACATTGCGTGCACTTAAATGGTTATGACAAGGAAAGTGATGTCTGGCAGGGTGTGTCAAAGCATGCCATTTTTCTGCAGCATTTTTCACCATCGTGGAGACTACATCAAGTCCCCCCCCCCACCCCCCCCACCCCTTTTTTTCTGCACAGGAGTATACAAAGTCATTCTACAATCTCCCGAAGTATCGTTTATTGTAGGAAGGCTGCTATTTAAGCCTCTCCCTCAGGGCCCTTTGAGATTATGCGTGTATTATCACCAATTTCCACTTCACACTTATTTACTATTTATGATCCATTTGTTGTGCCAAAATTGTTTGGTGTGCATGTGACCTTGTGTTGTGCAATGTTTGTATGGTTGATCCACTTGTGCTACACCCCATTGCAGGTGATATTCTCGTTATTTAATGCGGTGACGCGCGTTGGGCGTCGCGACTGCCGGTCGCCGCGTCGCACAAAGTGTTACACAGTGCAGTGTTCCGTCCAGTGGTCTCGAGGGCCGCGCCGTGATGCTGTACGATCGTCACAAAGTCAAGTTATGTTTTTAGCGTTGTTGCATATGTGCACATTTTTCGGTAGTCTCTAAGCATCGGCTTCTTGGACGTCACCTGCCATCGTCGATCCGATTGCAATAAATGGTGCAAACCTTTTTTTGTGTGTGCGCTGTTTTTTTTTTCTTTTTTTTTAAATCCCAACTAACCAAGTTGCGCGCCTTTGACGGCTTGCGCAACTCTGGTTCAAACACGCCTTGCAAGTTTCCGCCAGTATCGCTCTAAGCGCGCGGCGATATAGCATCGCCGTGGCGGACAGAGCGACGTGGCCATGCGAGGTAAAATAAAGACATACCATGCATGTTCGATACGCTAGCGAACTGAAATTTTGCATGCGAGAAAATATTATGAAATGCTTCAATATGTTTGTAAACAAGTCGAGACCGGGCGCCACGTGAGGGACAGGGAAGTGCTAGAAAACGTGATGCAACAAGGGCACCAGCAAGTGGCAGCACCGATGGCATCGCTTGCGCTCGCATACATCTTATTTTGCAAATAGTGTTTCGAGATTCATTCACGTGCCGAGTTTCGCGTAGCGCTCGCTAGCCTCGAAATTATCGGGACGGGAGCAATTTCCAGTTTCCGTTATACTCTGCCGTATCGATTTGTCTTCTGTTACTCTTAGCACTGTGCTCTCGGCATGCTCTCAGCTTTTCTCTCCCGCATCAGGTTTTCGTAAGGCATAAGTTTGGCTGCTGCTCGTGTTTGGACATCGTGAGAGCTCTTGAGCGTTTGTTGCACGTTTGCATCTCTTGTTGGAGGTTTGAGTAAAAGAGAGGGGCGCTGCACTAAAGCTTAAGTCAACAGTTTCAGTTTCAGTCTGACATTAAGGAGTGCCATGTCGAACGGAGGCGATATTTTCAACAACGAAGTCGTTCCCCGTGTGCACGAAGCTCCGCAGTTGATCGTGGAAGATGGGGAGTCTGTAGCGTCTGCTGATATGGACAGCGACATCAAAAACCCTTTCGACGATGGAAGGATCAAGAAGAAGGCTAAACGGCCTTCCAAGCTGATTGCGTCCGGGGATGTGAGCCCGGTCTTGCCAGCAGCCACCAGGACGCACCCCCAGTACCGCAAAAACAGCCGAAGGCCTAGGAATGGCCACGGACGCGGACAGCCGAAGAAAGGTGAAGTGCATTGGTATCGCTTCTTGACAACATATTCGAGTCCGACGTGCCGACTGAATGTGCCTGCAAGTTGTTGCAATTGCGTCCTTTCTATTGCGTCTGCGTTCCTAAGGCATGTTAATATAAATATGGCGGCTATCCAGTGGACATACTTTTTTGTTTGTTTGTTTTGTCAACTGATGCGCGTTGGATTTCTGTTACCTGCGTTCGCGTTGTTTTGGTAAATTGACTTTGTAATAATTTGCTGTCAGCAGAAACCGCAAGAAATCGTAAAGTGGTAGAACGGAAGGAGCATTGTTTTTTTCCCGTCGTTGTTTTTGAACTTTCGAGTAGTTCAGCGAACAACGTGCTTGTAGTATTCCACTTGGACCGTGGTTCGGCGTGACTGACGGGCTAGAATAGGAATTAATAGTAGCTATATTGAAACAGGCATATTAGCTCAATTTCCTGGCTGAGACATAAATTAACGGTACATTCTCGTGCCTGGATCTGCTATGTAGCAACTAGCCATAAACTAGCGTCTGTTTCGTGCTGGCAGCATCTTTTTTTGTGAATTCCGCAGGTGGTGCAGGCGGAAAGGGAACTTGGGGCAAACCTGGGAGCGAAATTTCGCTCGAGGACGATGATATCTCGGCGTCAGACGTCCGCGACCCAAACTACGATTCGGACAACCAGGTAATAGCCGGAGGCACAATTTGCAGCTTCTTTCGAGCGCTAGGATCCGTGTCACTTCTGCAATTGAACCTTGTCGCTGCTATTCCGAAGGAGCAGTAATGCACTTTTGCTGGCCTGTTAGTGCGTTACTTACCCTTCAAATCACAAAATCGTGCCTTCCCGATGCAGATTTTGCACGTTTAACCGTGAACCTGAGTTTACCCTTTGCAGGAGAACTGCGAATTTGAGTCCATTACGCCCGAGCTTACAGAAGATGAGTTTGAGACTACAGTCTACCCGTTGTTGCTGGAATACTTTGAGCATGGAGACACCAACGAAGTTGTTGTAAGTAACCAGCTTGAAATGTTTTGAATTTGCTAAGTGGTAAATCCCAAGCGCTGCATGCTTCAGTTAAATTGCACATTTGCTTGTGTACAGGTTTGTGTAGGGACATTAGATCTTTCCAGTATTGTTTAGTTGTTTTGCACAACTAGAAAATAGTTATGTATTGTGGTTAGCAAGACCATTTAGCTTACTCTTTAAGGCTTTCACATTTTGGCCTCGTTTTTATATGTTACTTCTGCTAAGCACAAGGCTGTGGATGTTGCATTCTGATATGGGGAGAATGCAAAAACACAAGTACTTATGTTTAAGTGCGCATTAGCTGCAGATGGTTGAAATTAATCTGGAGCTTCCCACTACGGTGTTTGTCATAGCCCACTGTGAGCTTCAGGCTGTTAACACAATTTTTTTGCCCCACACTTGCATTTGATCATCATTGCAAACATCAGATTCCATTGCTTTCACTGCTCTGAGAGCATTTCTTTTACACGAATGAGCAGATACACTGAGGGGCACAATTTCTGTTAGTCACAATAGTATGAAGCCAACAGACAACGAAACCGAAGGGGTGCTGATGTGATGGTGTAAGCTGAACCTATGTACACAACTTCATGATACCACTAAGCTATCTTTGAGAATTTGTTTATTTACTGAGTACTGCAACCTATGGTTTATATACCCAGCTCTAGAGGTGAGGCTCCCTATAGTGCTCATGCATTGAAATCTGTTGCCGCAAGACCGCTGATATGTTGCTACGCTATGCAGGCGCAGACAAGATAGGATTCAGACGAGACACACAATCAACGCCATGCCGAGCCTCCATCGGTATGGTGCGGCTACTAGTTCAGGTGCCTTCATACGCAGCCTCTCACGTACCATGAATTGTACATATAAATTTTATAATAGCTATGAGATCTTCCACAAAAACGTATGATATAGTCCCCCTTATAACTAGCAATGAGGTCAGAAGGGCCTTGCAAGACATGAAAAGGGGAAGAGCAGCAGGAGAAGATGGAATAACGGTCGATTCAATCAAAGATGGAGGAGACATAATGCTTGGAAAACTGGCAGCTCTCCACGAAGTGTCTATAGACTTCAAGGGTCGTAGAGAACAGGAAGAATTGAAACATTATACTAATACACAAAAAGGGAGACATTAAAGAAAATAAAAATTGTAGGCCCATTAGCTTACTCCCAGTATTATATAAAAATATTCACCAAGATAAATTCCAATAGAATAAGGGCAACACTGGACTTTAGTCAACCAACGGAGCAGGCAGGTTTCAGGAAGGGATACTCTGCAGTGGATCACATCTATGTTATCAATCGGGTAATCGAGAAATCTGCAGAGTACAATCAACCTCTATATATGGCTTTCATAGATTATGAAAAGGCATTTGGTTCAGTAGAGATACCAGCAGTCATAGAGGCATTACATAATCAAGTAGTACAGACTCCTTACATAGATATCTACAGAGATTCCACAGCTACGTTAATTCTCCACAAGAAAAAGTAGGAAGATACCTATAAAGAAATGGGTCAGACAAGGGGACACAATCTCTCCAATGCTATTCACTGCGTGCTTGGAAGAAATATTCAAGCTATTAAACTGGGAAGGCTTAGGAGTAAGGATCGATGGCGAATACCTCGGCAACCTTCGGTTTGCCGATGACGTTCTATTCAGCAACACTGCAGACTAGTTACAACAAATGATTGAGGACCTTAACAGGCAGAGTGTAAGAGTGGGGTTGAAGATTAATATACAGAAGACAAAGATAATGATGAATAACCGGACAAAGGAACAAGAGTTCAGGATCGCCAGTCAGCCTCGAGAGTCTGTGAAGGAGTACATTTACCTAGGTCAATTAATCAGTCAACCCTGATCCCATGAGAGGAAATTCATAGAATAAAAAAAAATGGGTTGGATTGCATACGGCACACATTTTCAGCGCCTGACTGGAAGCTTACCATTATTATTGAAAAGGAAGGTGTATAATCAGTGCATTTTACCGGTGCTGACATATCGGGCAGAGACTAGGAGACTGACAAAGAAGCTTGAGAAGAAGATAAGGACTGCGTAAAGAGCGATGGAACGAAGAATGCTAGGCATAACGTTAAGAGGCAAAAAGAGAGCGGTTTGGATCGGAGAGCAAATGGGTATAGCCGATATTCTAATTGACATTAAGAGAAAGGAATGGTACTAGGCAGGTCATGTAATGTGCAGGTTAGATAACTGTTGGACCATTAGGGTTACAGAATGGGTACCAAGAGAAGGGAAGCGCAGTAGAGGACGGCAGAAGACTAGGTAGTACGATGAAATTAGGAAATTCGCTGGTGCTAGCTGGAATCGGTTGGCACAGGACAGGGGTAATTGCAAATCGCAGGGAGAGGCCTTTGCCCTAAAGGGGACATAAAATAGGCTGATGATGATGATAGTTCATGCATACCTGCTATGTGTAAATGCTTGTTTTTGCATCATTCGACATGCATTCTTGTTTATCTTTACTGGTGACCGCATTTTCATTGGCTAACATTTGTTAGTGAAACACGGTCACCAGTAACGATAAACAAGTATGCGTGCCAATATTTAGATTATTCTAACGTTGCAAAAATGAGAGGTAGCAATATGATGCTGTTTTTGTGATTGTCACTTCTTTTGCCCACCTTTCCTTCTGGAGTTTGTATACTGACTGTACTGCAGACCCATCTAGGCCCAAGCAGGTGGAGTAAAAGTACAAAACAAGAAATTTTCCTATTCCAAATGTGACATCAGCACCGCTTAGCAAGAACAGGGAAGCCATTGTGAATGCTTGGTGCCCACCAACACTGGGAGCCCTTTTGCTTTGATAAATATTGCAATGTAAGCTTAGTTTCACACATAGGCTAAATACTGCAATCTACTTTTAGTGTCCCTATCATGGGTGTTGCACAGGAGGTCTACATCAGTCTTTGACCCTGGGACTTCCTCCTGTATCTGTTTTACATGTGTGTGTTTTTTACAAAGCTTGATTGTTTGATTAAATGTTTGAATGGGGATGCAGGGCAAGGCAGAGTGCTCTGTTAATTCATTTTTAAATGAAGGTATTTATGCCATGGTAGATCAATCTGCTGCCATGCAGTAAACGTTAGCCTTTGTGGGCTTCCTGCATGAAAAAAGAACACTGTGGTTCAAGCATTTTAATGTTTGCAGTGACGCTGTGCAAATTTCTCATTAATAGTATGCTGAAAAGTGAGTGGTTAAAAGGTTAGCTAATTTTAACTAATCATTAAAATGTAACAGTAGTTTGTGTTGTTAAAAGTGACTGAACATGCCCCAGTGTAGTAGCACTTAATTTAAAGGCTTATATGTAACCTTTATAATATCTGCTGGAATCAAGTTGGAGGAACTGCTGCATCATTTGCTGTTCGGTGCTGCTTTTAAAATTTTGTGCCAGCTGCTTCACAATACATGAACTGTTGCATAAGTTATTGGTAGCATCATGATGCACCTGTATCAAAGCTGGGGAACAAATAGTACAATTTATTCCCCATCCATCTATAATTTGTTCTGTCTAGCAGTCTGCCCTGGCAGGTGGATATGGTTGTTCAGGGAAATGAAGTGTAAAAATAATGGAATAAGATAGTTTGCTCTGGCATCTGGAAATGTGTTTTCTATTTAAATTTATATCTTGTTTGCTTTCTACTTGAGTGTAGCTTGGTTCTGGGCTCAGGCAGCAGAGGTAGCCTGATGCAGGGCTTCCTCCTTGGTGTCCAGGAAGCCTAAGGCACGACAGCCTTATGCAAGGTTGCCTGAATCGTTGAACAATAAGGTGTCCGTGCAGCTGTCAGTGGGAAATGAGCAGACTTCTTTGTATTGCAGAAATATTGTTTTGAAAGCAAACCTCATAGAAGAAAATTAAATTCATAGGCTTTGCGTGCCAAAACAATGATATGATTATGAAGCACGCCATGGTGGGAGATGCTGGAATAATTTTTAACAGCTGGGGTTCTTTAGTACACCCAATGCAGGATACTGTACACGGGTGTTTTTAAACATGAAATGCTTTTAGCTCCCGTTGTCGGCGACCTTCAAGCGGCCTTGAGCCAAAAGCCAGAGCTGTTATCCGGGCACTCGAATGAGAACATCCGGGCAAGTTGCGAGAACAAAACGAGATGATCCGGGCAACCAGTCAAAGCTTAAGAAAATGCGGTTTCTGGCCCCCGACCCTTTGTACATGACTGCATTACGTACGCTAGTTATTGCACGAACAAGTTGCAAGAAATATTGCTTCCGAGTTCTTCCTAATGTTTGTTCACAATTTCACTCAAGCTGTGACTTCTAGTACGCTGAAGTTTTATTTGTCATTTCCAATAGCGATGTTAAAGGCAGATACCGAGCACCATGCACTTCATTGTCATCTTTAGGTGCGAAGATAGGGTTGCCTGTGCTCTTTTGAACTCCGCAAGTTCTTTGGTGCGGGTTTTGCGTTGCCTCGAGAAATGGTGCCATGCTGCGTGGCGCCTCCTTCAGGCAATGGGCAGTGCACTGTCTCCCTGGCATCTTTCGCTGCCTGTCGTGCCGCCTTCAGCCGGTTTTCTTCTAGCTGGGCAGCGTCCATATGGACCAATGCACAGTATGGTGTGGTGGTGTGTGCTGTTGCGATTATGTAGTACACCCATTTTAAGATTGTGGCTAGTATTGGCTCCAACCGATCTGCTTTGCCAGTTGCCATTTCGTGCTTACATTTGCTCACAATTATGTGAGAGCCAGCAATTTTGCATTTCATCCCCGTCAAAATGCGGCTGCTGCCGAAATTTGATCCAGTGCCCTCGGGCTTAACAGTGTAATGCCATAGCCACCACGGCTAGAAAAACACTCACAATGGCAGTGCACATACTAAAGAGACACTTGCATGATTAAGTTGCTTCTGCTGCTTGAAGAAGTTATGCTTCCATGGTGAAAAAGTGTGTTCTGTTGTCTTGAACATTCAGAATTGGCACTTTAAAAAAATTTAAACTTTAAAGGGACCCTGAAACGATTTTGACGATTTTGTACGAATGTGAGTCGTTAGGGTAGGTACTTCTGATCATTAAGTGACATTTAAGGACTTTATGCAAAGCAGGTAATTTATCACAAGGTTTTGAAAATGTGCATCGCTACTGAACACAGTACTAGTACTGCTCCGGTGAGTTTCAGCTTCCCCATTGCCATCTACGTAGCGGGTGTGTGTGATGTTAGTTGGGTGAGCTATCCAATTGGCTGCCCACATTGCATCATCGATAACTTTTCCAACTTTATAGTCAACGTGTTGGTTAATTATTATATAAAAATAACAAAGAGAAAACACGACGGTGATTTATCACTGCACCCCCCACTTCAGCACACGGCAAGTGTATGCTTGTGTTACAACGTGCTCCATGTTGACGCGAGCCATAGAGTTAATATAGCAATCTCTAGAGGAAAAGCTCCCTGTAGCACCCATGCAAATAGCCATTTGATGTTTCCGAAAAATATAGGAATGAACTTTGGGCCTTGTCCATACGTACATGCTAAGTATAGATGCTTGTTCTTGCATAATATTATGAAAATTTTTTGGATTAAAAAAATGTTTTGTAGCAAAGTGGCAGTGCCTTTGCAGTTGCCACTTTTTTTTTTTTTTTTTTTTTGCCCAGCTTTTTCTCTACAGTTAGTCTACTAACTCTATGATGCAAGCTACATGGTCAGGGTCTGTCTCAAGGTTTCTTTTTAAGCGGACCATGAATTGCCTTGTTGCATTGTGGTCTGCAAATCTTGCGATTGGCGGCATGGGAAGCTGCGGCATCGTGTCCCTCCGCAAGGCAGCAGGTGAGACGAGTGGCTGCAGTGCATCAGGGTGTCAGTATCCAATCAGTGGCAGGATCTACGTGTTTGCGGCCGTGGCTTCACGCTGGAAGATTTACTGCCACAATAGAGTTTTAGCATGTCCGGTATTCCGGTAAACGCAGGCGGACTGGGCGGAGGCGCAAACGTGAGCAGCCTGCAGGGTGCAGCCACCTGGTGGCGCAGAGCTCAACCAGACAAATGCAGCTCCAAGACACTGGAATTGGACGACCCACGTCGCATCATGACGCAGAGCCATTGAAGGCGGGAGCTTAGCCTCGATCGCTCAGCAAACGAGTTGAGGAGGAAAAGCATGGCTAGGGAGGAGGGTAACTTGTAATCGTCTGTAGCTCTTAATATGAACAGCTTCACTTAAATTGTGGCGCAAATGTTTTACTGTAGCTGCACCCTACGCGTATACAAAATCTGTCTAAACCGTTTCAGGGACCCTTTAGACTATTTGTGTGGTGCGTGTGCACTTAAGTTTGCAGTGATTTTAGGCTTGTAGGTGTTTTATGGCACACATAAACGGAGGATGGGCATGCTGAGAAATCAAACAGCACATTGTGCTACTGCTGTAAAAGCTTTCAGTTTTGGTGTTCTTGCGTCGGGACAAGTTGTGTATTGATATGTATTACCCAGTGTTTCTCGTTTCTTCATTCATAAGTAAAATGCAAATCCAGGTGCACGGAGTAAATGTTGATGCATGCTATTAAGCCTTCGTGTTTTCTATTCTTGTGTACAGAAAATTAATTAGAAGTGCTTACTATAAGTGCCGTGTATGTGTTGCAAGAAAGTGTCGTTTAGCTGGTAGCTTCAAGGTTTAGTGGCCACTGCGTGCTGACAATTGCATATGATGACCATGTGTGCACCTGCCTTGCAATAGAAGTAGTCAGTGTTACACAATGTTAATTTATTTTTTGGGTTACCACAGAAGGAATATTCAGAATATTCTGCGGAGCTCTATGCTCTGTCAATGAGGGTTACGATTGCCACTGCAGGTGGCAAGTTATGTCATGGGCAACCCAAAAAACGACAGGAAACCGAAGCTTTACAGTGGGTGAGGGTATGCATAGCAGAACATGGTGCCTGGTGCACAGCTGTGCGAAATGGCCTGAAAATACTGCGACTCTAATTATCTCTTATGTGTCAAAATTCTTCAAAAATTTTCACTAATATTTGCCCTATAAACCACCCATATGCAACTTTGCATTACAAGTGCTTTGAGCTCCTGCTACTTGTTTCAGCAACATTATTAAGCAGTGCCCATATTTTGAAACAAGCCATTTCGTCATCCATTTTTTGCACTCTGTGATTGGCGCCTATGGCATTGTGCTGCCATTGTTGCTGAGATTGGCCACTTGGTGTGATGCGCAATAAGAACAGGATGGAAAATAAAATGCAAAGTTGTTAAGTACAGGCTGCTACATGGGATAAAGGATAAATTGTGTGCACAACATTTTGTATTTGATTAAAAAAATTTCAAGTGCCAGTATACTGACAAGATCTGCTATTTGGTAAGAGATGTTCGCTATAATTTTGTATTTGAAATGGCTTGCCATATTCTTCTAGAATATTTTTTTTTGTTTTATGTGTGTATGCTTGCCTCTGATGCTTTTTTTTTTTTTTTCATTATGTTGCAGTTGTCTTTGGAGGAATTCAACCTGCGCCAAATTCGGCCCAACCTTGTGTGCTTGGCCATATCTCTGGCTATGGAGCGTAAACCATCGCACAGAGAGATGACATCTGTGCTGCTGTCTGACATGTATGGTCGTACCCTGTCGGAGCCAGACTTCGAGAAGGGCTTTCAGTTATTGCTCAAGAGCTTGCCGGATCTGGTGCTTGACACACCAGACGCCACAACAGTAGGTTTCATACTGTACGATTATTGCACTGATACCGTTCAAAAATTCTCGGAGAGGGCTTGGCATTGGCTGATGCTCGCCCACCTTTAGTTCTTGCCATTCTCCATCTTTGACCTGTTCTTATTTGCCTTTGAAAGTGACTAGTGCCTTGCACTTTACTGCTGTCACTGACTTTTGCCGAGGGTGCTCATATAAGATATATGCACATTTGTGCCATTCGGACCTTCTTCATCATTATTTATTTTTTCATTTATGTGGTCATTTCACATCAACAGTCAGTGTTTAAAAAGCGCTATTCAGTGCTGATATCTTTAACTCTAAACACCTCATGACTGTTGCATATCTCTCATAGGTGCTTGGGAACTTTTTGGCACGTGCTGTGGCAGATGACTGTGTGCCGCCAAAATATGTGCAACTCAACCTTGAGGAAACGGATTGCCCGCTGTCCAAGTATGTAATGTATTATTAGTGGTTTATGGGAAGATTTCTCGCAAGCTTCCTGCTTATTAAATGTCAACCCCCACCCCACTTTCCCTACCCTTTCTTTTTTGCTATTGAACAGGCAGACCCTGCAACATGCCTGCACATTGTTGAGCATGAAACATGGACTGGTTCGTTTGGATAATGTGTGGGGCATGGGAGGAGGCATGCGTCCTGTCAAATATCTTGTAAAGAAGGTGTGTAGACATTGCTTGTCTCTTTGGGTAAAATGGCAGTCATATATGGTAATACGCTCGTCACAACTGACCGTACTAATACAACGAGAAAGGTCCACTACATCCAAAGTCCGTTGTATGCAAAATAAGGGCCACGGTGCATTGAGGAAATGGCAGAACTTTGCATGTACCATTGTCTAGTGCTTGCTTAATTGAACCCGGAAGTGATCGCAAGCACAAGGGAAAAAATAGAAAGTAAAAGAACGGATTTACCCAGTAATCATATAAACACTACCAGCTGTGCCTTGAGTTTGCCAGTTTATCAGACACTGGCTGCTGAAAAATGGTAGTTTCTTTGTTCAGCTGCAAATTTTTGTTGTCGGCAAAAAAGGGTTAAAATATTTCTGCCTTGACGGCCAGCTCCCTGTTGTGCTGGCCAGCCAGCCCGAGTGTGCCGCCACCATTGATGACACAAACATTGACTCCAATTAGTTTTTCACGCGAAACAAGTCTAGTATGAGCTGATGCCTTAATTTTATCTTTCATGACAAGCGATGATCACTGTCAAACCTCCACCACAAACAAGAGCTGCGATAATGTGGCAAATTCAGCTTGGAGCATGCATGTTCGGCCGATGCTGCACTGCATGCGAGACGACTCGACTCCGTCGCATGTTTTGCAGCCTGGTCGCTGCAAATAGCAGCCCTAGTTTATGTGAATTGATGGGATGAGAAAGAAAGTGTTCTCAAAACGACGCCTTTTGTGATCGTGAGCGGTTGTTTTAGAAGCGCTGTACACTGCAACTACGGAGTGAAACAGGTTAGGCCTAGTAGCACTTGTCAACACCTGCTCATCAGTGCATTTACTGAGCCGATAATAGTAGGCGGCTGTGAGAAGTTTGTTTAGTTATCCTGAAAACTCGAGCGTCACTCGGCATGGTGTTGCTGGGCGCTTGCCGCTAGTGTGTTTGTATTTTCCCACTGTCCGCTAGTGGATGGAAAAAGTTGCATGCAGTGCACTGCTTTAACAAAACATAAATTAGTCACTGACCCAGTCAAAAATATTAGACGTTTTGGTACCCTTACAGCTTCATTGTTCACTGTGAGCAAGGAACCCATATGAGTTCCGAAACGTCTAGTAGTTTTGTCTTGGTCAGGGACCATAATCTTTGTTTTGTTAAACATGCTACTGGACCAGATGAGGTTTCGTCCAATTCTTGACTAGTGGACTGCTCTACGCACACATTGCCACAGCAAGGCAAAACTTGCCCAAAATTTTGTTCATTGTAGTTGATAATCTGTTAAGTGCACAATTTCTTGCAGTAATAATATAGGTATAGATTATATATTGGTGTTATGTGAGGTTTGAATTACTTTTATCATGATTGGTCATTTTCCATCTTTTCTGGCTTGCACAGCCTCCTCTGACGGTAAGAGTGGTAGTTCTGCTATTACAGTCATAATTCACTAATACTTCTCAACTTAGTAATCCTTTTTGAGGCCTTTTTTAGATAACTTGCTAAATTTAGCAGGTAAGAAGATACACAGGTTGCTGTAGTCCGTTGGTGCAGGGTACCTCAACTGTCAATAATTTAGCACTGCGTGAAATCACAGCTTTGTATGCGAATTTATTTTGAACTACATTATAAATTATACACTATCTAAAGGGATGAGTAAACCCTCATTAACTTGAACTCTGATATCTCGAAATATCGGTGAAGTTAAAATTTTTTCTTAGCTAGGTGTCAACCCCATGCACTTTTCATCTCTTATCTCGAAATGCTTTTGTGCTTGTACTCCAGATATCTCAAAACTTCCACTGCGAGAATGTCTGGAAAATACCCAAAGGTTTCCGTACTTTGTGTGCAGCTGCAATATTCGAAAAAAAATGTCCGGACAGCAAATTTGTAACGACTTCCGCTTAATTTTGTGCCTTAACCACCGTTCATGGCTGCCTGCGATCTCCTTGATATGGCAAATCAGTTCTGTGGAAGTCCGCAAGGTGGATTAAAGTACATGAAAGGGAAAAGAATTGGTGTCCTCAGAATTATAGCATGAAGCTACAAAGGAAACCCATACGGGTTTCTCGGAAAGAAAGCCTCGCAGTTGAAAAAAAATTAATCCTGGTGCGAAGCTACAAAGGAACCTGTACGCGTTTCCTTTGTAGCTTTGTGTTACAATTCGGGTGGATGCCAATTTTTTCCTTTTATGATCTGCTTCATGTGGGTGGAATGTCACTTTGACCCCCTAGCTAGAATGTACTAGACAATGGTCGAGTGGGCCAGATGGAGCTCTCCTGCTGATGCGCCACTGCGTGTGGAAAAATTGTGCGAGGGCTTCATTGGGGTCTCAGTCCAATCAAGCAAGTCTTGGCCCCAGCTGGATTGGGGCTGAGACTTGCTTCACGGCTTATCCAACGTAATTCCGCTGCGGGCACCCACACAGACTGCACGTATACCCTCTTGTGATGGTGCTTTATTTCAACTGCAAACCTTTATTGACACCTTTTTGCTACGAATACGTATTTAAGGTATGGGTTAGACAACATGACATCTTCAATTTTGCTACCGTCAAGTGCATCGTCTGCAAGCGAGCACGCATTTGTTGCGTGGATGCTGGCGGATGCCCAGTTTTTCTCGCAGTAAGTCTGTGTAGTACAATTTTTATGGTTTTACTTGCTTTTGTACAGCCACGACTCCTCTCGGCCGGTACCAAATACAGTAAAACATAGTTAAACCGTACCTGCTTAAACAGTAGTTTCGTTTTAAAAGTAGCAAAGTCAGATCCCCGACTCAGCGACCATTGAACATAAGGTGTTTTGTATCCGCATAAACCATACCAGCTTATTGCGTACGTATCGGTTAACGTGTAGTGTTTCCACTTTTCGTCACGCAAGCACGGCGGTGCTTCGTCTCCATCAGGCGGCCCTGCAGAACAACAAGCCTCAGAGATCTGAACAACTGCCTCCAAGCGCCCTGTGCGTTTGTGCGTGAAGCCACATCAACATCAACATCATTTTCAGTTCGAGTTCACGAGGTTTTACTGTAGAGTGAAATAAACCAGGTTTATAAACTGCATGGCTCCAAGAGACACAGATGAACAATGCACTTCTAGGTAAATCTAAGGGTGCATAGATATGATATATATCAAAAACATACATGTATGAGAAAAATCAAATATTCTAAATGCACCGATTGAAAAAGTGAAAACTCTCGACAGGAATAAGCATGTTTTGGAAATCATGTGCATCTTTTAAAAGCTGTGCCAACCTCGGATGAACCGACAGACTTTCTGAGAAAAGGAATAGAGGCAATTACTGGACATTAATATGAACAACAGTGTTAGGGAAAAGGTATTGCCTATACACTCGGACTGAATTGGGGAGACTGGGAAGTCTTTGCCAATGTAATCTCCGTGGCTTGTCTGGTGATCTCCTTCAACCTTGCCAGCAGGCGAAATGAAGTAACATATAGTCTAATCGAATGGTATTTGCTTTCAGATCATATTCAACTTCAGAATTCACTATTAAAAATTATCGAATAGGCATTTCCGTTTGAATGTAATGCATAACAGCACTTTTGCAAGTCCAGAAGGTGAGGGGCCGATGCAAGTGAGGGCCCTTTATTCCTAATTATTGTGCTGTTAGAGAGTCGTGGCTGTTGTGCAGAGGTGCATCAGTTCCCGAGAGAATTAACGCACGGGTGCTAATCGGTTCTGCTTAAGTTCCTAGCTGTCATTCAATATAAACACCCCATTTTTGAGCAGCCTGTAAATCTGCTAACTTGATTCAGGCAAGGAAAAAATTTTTTTTTTACTCTCACCCTGTGTGCAACCCGTTAAAACTGGGTGCCCAATGTGGTACCACACTTCTTCAACGAACACAGCAGATCTACAAACATCTCTACGTGTATGTAAGGCGTGCTGTTCCTTTTATTGCTTCATTATTGTCCTTATGATAGTGCACTGGATAACTTAAAGCAGCTGTTCATAGTATACAGCTGCTTAGTTGAGTGTACGTACAGTTAGGAATGACATTACATTTAGGTATGAAATATAAGATAAGCATAACATGTTTTTCTCGGAAATCAGACTCTAGAATAATTTCTCTTGTTAACACCCCAGAAAAAAAGCTGAAGGTTGGAGCTACCGTCTTTTTTGTTTGTTTAATTAAATAGCAATTTACATCTGGCATTTTACATCTGGCGATGTGATTGCGAGGCTCCCTGTTCAGTTCTCGCCACCCGGGGTTGTTTAGCATGCACCTAAGCAGAAGTACACGACTGTTTTTCAATTTGGTTTCCATCTAATTCTGCGACCTGGTCTGAAACCGTGAGCTCGAGTTCAGCAGCGCAACGCCATGTCTGGTATATAGCCACTAATTAGGCTACCACGCCACTTGTTGTTGTCGTTTCTTTTCTTTTTTTTTTCGCGAGATAGCGCGTCGCAAAAAATCTGGCATCCAGCGTTGAGTCTTTGAGCGAAAAAATGCATACCCAACCACGCAGGCCCTCTGTGTAGCACAAAGATGTTACTGAACTAATTGCATTTCTGAAAGTAAAATGCATTAAAGAAATGGTAAAGTATGACTTACAACTTACAGACATGATAGCGTCCAATTGTAATTTTATATAAGAGAAAACATAATTTTGCTATGTGGAAACCCAAACATAAACCCCTTTTCCAGCATTTCTACCATTCATAGAGCGGCGTGCCGAGCTCGGTTCCTTGCAACAACACCATCCAGATGGCCCGTGCAAGAGGCCTCGTTTCTACCAGAAAGCTTGCCTTCGTGTATAGCGTTCACCGCCAGCGTTTCCCGGTAAACATTAAGCCTGCATAAGCTGCAGTTACAAGCAAGCGTGTGAAGCAGTCGTGGATCATTGAATGCTCTCGCATTCCACACCTAAAGGAGAAGCTTGAGCATCCTCCAAATTTTTTTAAGCATGGACTGTACAAAAAATTTCGCGCAGCTTAAGGGCCAAAGATTAGCATATATAAATTAAAATTAAATTGTGGGTTTTACGTGCCAAAACCACTTTCTGATTATGAGGCACGCCATAGTGGAGGACTCCGGAAATTTAGACCACCTGGGGTTCTTTAATGTGCACCTAAATCCAAGTACATAGGTGTTTTCGCCTCCATCGAAATGCGGTCGCCATGGCCGGGATTCGATCCCGCAACCTGGTGCTCAGCAGCCCAACACCATAGCCATTGAGCCATCATGGTGAGTATTAGCGTATATAGTAGATACCTAAAACTGTCTTCGACGCCCAAGGTCCGACTGCGCTAAAATAACCTGTACGAATTACTCTGCATTCTGTTACGTAAAGAAGGCAGAAACATGAATGAAAGGTTGCGTTGCAGTTTTTTTTTTTTCTTTTTTTTTTTCTATAAGAATACTTACAGTAAGTCTGAGCACAGGGTGCCAGATGGGGCAGGTATGTTTTATTTGTGTGAAGCGGCAAGCAGGAAGGTTACATATGTTTTTCTGTCTGCGTTTCGCAAGGCCTACTGATGGAAAACTATATGCACGAAAATACACATGAGAGAAAGATGCTGCTTAAAGAAAAAGAAAAATATTTGTTCTCCAAAGGGAACCATGCAATAACGTAGTAGAATGAAAGCCGACACTGCGGCCACAGTACACGTGCAATCACCAAGCAGCATTAAAAAAAAATGAAGTAAAGAAAAGAAAGAAAGCGTCTACTCCTAAGGCATAAATACATGTCATATGCAATTCTGGACACTGTTCAAGCGTCCTGAACACATTTACCAGCGTGTGAAGTAGTATGAATGACCCTTCTGAGAAATATTGCCAGAAGTTTCCAATGGCGCAACCTTCATGCGGCCCAAACCACTTTTAATCGCTGTGCTGCCGCAGTATCTTTGTTGCACGCATCATTGCAAAGCATGCGCTGCCCCAGCTGGTCGTCCCTCCAGCGCCTCCTCTATATTTTAAATGCTTGTCAGGTCGTGCGCCGAACAATGGGAGCTTGTGGGACGCCACGCTTTGCACTCTTGCTGCAGTATGGCACTACCGGCTGACACTATTGCCGGCCCGTCAGCCGGCCCGTCATCTGCTCTGGCTGTACAGACTGCTGTCGTGATAATGCTCGTGCTACTTTTTTTTTGAATATGAAAACTGCGAATTATTTTTGTATGTCGCAAGCAGGCATATTTTACGACCTATGATGAGCTGGCTCATTTGCTGGCTCACCTTTATTTCAAGAAAGGCATTCTAATGCACATTCTTTCAAGCAATACCATTTAACTCTTGACAATGATTCTGTGTGAGGTGTTGCTTTCCCCTTTTCTCGGAGCATGAGGGAGCTGATCTAACTGTGCATTGTGGGAGGCACACAGAATAAGGAGTCGTGATTAAAATTGGGAAGTTAATTTACACATGGTTCGTTCCAGCACTACGATAGTAAGTCCAGAGAAAAATGCAGCCAGTAATTGGAGTGGCCTAAGGCATGTTGTTGGTGACGGGGGGGGGGGGGTGCGAGAGCATCCTCCCCTCACCTATAATGTATGCCCATGTTTCGATATTTCTCAGGTTCATTAATGACAAATGACTTGAATGCATATTCGAAGGGAGGATTGTGTATATATTTTGCACAATTCACAAAACATTAAATGTTTCAAAAACATTTGAATAGCACCTGCTACAATTTCAGAACTTTACACTACAGTGGCTTCTTCGCGTACATTTTCATCAGAGTTCTTGTCCGTGATACTCGTGGCATGATTGCTTAGCAGTGGCTTGATAAACTTGCAGCACAAAAACACTAGGAACTATTTCCTGTGAACTGGGTCATCATTTTTGCACTTCAAGACTGTAATGTCCACCGGTACACCGACAGCATGCTCCATGGTGGTTTCCAGTGGCCTATCAATTGCTTTCTCGTAGTGGACAACAATATCCACAAACCTTTTGAGGCTTATCAGAAATGAGACGCGTTCATTTGTAGGATACTTCAGTCCCCCTTGTCCTGATAAGCAGTGATCCACAGGCGCATTGCCTTCAGGCTTTTCAACAATTTCAATGCAGCGCTGCCAGTTCAGCTTCTTCGTCATGACACAGGCTATGTACCATCCAATCAGGGCTATGCTAGCAATCTCTGGATTGGGAACCCATTGCCTGGGCACTGGTGCAGTCCTTGCGCAGCCTATTTTCTACTGCCAGTGGAAAAAATTCCTTATCTGTGCAATTAACATTCTCGGTGCCAGTGCGCGAAGCTGCTGTGGCAGCACAGAACAGCGTTGAGGCATCGACATTGCTTTGTTGCAACAAAGAAACAATGCCAGTCTTCAACATTTTTTCGGGCCCACAGAGCACACTTATTTGCATAGCATCATTCCATCCTGCTGTTCGACGAAAGCCAAATGGGGCCTTGGTTGGGTTACTAGAAAATTTTTGTGTCAGAACGATGGAACATTTTTCATTCAGTAGTAACATGATGTACATGACGTTTGAGGTTGTGGTAAGTACCAGTGCATTGTACATCTGCTTTCTCAAGAAACTGTCAGGGTGGCTTTAATTCTTAAACTTGAGGTTGTCCGAGAAAGGTTTCTCAAGCCATTCCAACGTTGAGTCATATGGGTCACTGAAATGTCAGGTGTCGGGATCATTCTTATGGATGTGTTGCTGCGTGTTACTAACATCCATAAGAACAAACCACTTGCGCATCGCTGTGATGAATTCCACAGTAGGACCCACTGTTGTAAACTCAACATCACAGGTGTGGCCAGTCTGGTGCTTCACACACTGCAGTGCAGCTGTGACAGGTGGTTAGAAAATCTGCATCCCATGCCTGACGCTCGTCTTTTCTGTTTTGTGGGTACAAATGCTTACGTGCCGGCAACATTATTTGCTTTACTGTTGACCCTTTCTGGATCCTGTAAAGCTCTTTTAAAGGACCTGATGAAATCTTTTTCCACCCATACATTTTGCAAGAAACCGAGATCTCGCATTTTTCATGATGTGGCATTGATCATATGCCATAAATAGGCGTCTTGAGGGGTCTGCAGGGTGCGGTGCTGATGTGCTTTCCTGCTATTTGCACAAAATTTCCATTGCTGAGACATTCACTTTATGATTGTCAGGTGCAAGACGAACAATTTTAAAACCCACTTCTTCAGTTTATTTCACAACATGAATGATGGTTGGAGCAAGATCAGGTTTTGTTCATGCCTTAGTTAAAAAAAATACCCATCTGGTATTTTAAAATGTGCAGCCAAGCCACAAAGAAAGAAGTATAGCGGGGAGTTCGCCAGGTGGTCATTTGTATCACTTGGCACCAGTTGATGTAAATCAGGAGTCATGTTGATGATCCTATTAAGGTGTCTCATTGCTTATTCAAGCTTCTGTCTTATGTGCATTTTATCAACAATCAGGCTGCACACTTTTGATTGATCTGTAGCTAAGCCCTCAAGCTCCGTTTTCAGTCTCAAATGCACCAAAGGACTGAAGCCAACTTCGCCAGTGCATGGTCCAGTGTACTTATTCAAAGTATTTCTGCATGGCAAGTGCAAAAGCACTTTGGAACGGATGTACTCATACGCTTTGGCAGACAAGTTCCTTAGAACTATGCAGTACTTCACAGCTGTTTCACCCCATGTAGCCCTCTTGGTGTACTTACTTGATTTTGTCCACAATGAATACAGCCTTCACACTATTTTGCTCAGCATCAGTGGCAACATCAAGGAAGATACTTGCAGTTGTCCTTCAGCTTCAGCAGTTCTTTATTTTACTATCTGCTTCAGCCTTGCAACCTGAAGCCGAAGCGCGCGCTCCTTTTCTGTGCACTTCATGTGGTGCTGAAATGAACTCGAGCTCATTCAGGCTTTGTCCGTCTGCTTACCAAATGCTCGTCTCGGAAAAACAAGTTCATTGCGAACCGTTGCCATAAACACAGACTGTTCTTTGGAGATCGTGCTACTTGAAAGCTGTGCAGATGCCATGGACGATTGATTGTTACCTGGAACAGTGTTGCTGCAGGTTACTCCGCTGGCTGGCCCCACAACACCAGTAGGGGTCTCATGAGGCTCCATGATGTTGTCGATCAGTTTTGGGTCACCAATCTGTGATGAATTTGATGTTGCACGTCTTTTTTTGGCGCTGCTGTGAATTTTGTCTGGCATGCGTTTGAGACCTCTTGGACCACTGCGCACCTTACTAGGGGCAGGCTGCTTGTACAAAGGATAACGTCGGAACACAATAGGCACTGCTCCCTTAGCTGGCGGATCTTTGAGTTTTCTTTGAAATATCATTGAACGAAGTGTTTACTGCACACAACTGAATAGTTGGATGTAGAATTAGGCTCCCAATCCTTGCGTGAAGTCACCTTGATCCACTTTTGACGCAGTTCAAGATCTGCAGGGATTTTGTGGAACGAAACACCTAGGTCCTTCTTTCTCGCACTTGACGTGCACGTAGGTATACAGCAGTACCACATGATGAAAACTGTTCATCAGAAACACCGAGGTCGACAAGTAGATGCTTTTTGTACACAGTAACCACTGCAAAACAAAGAGCACGAAGCCTTGGCTTGGCAAACAACATTGATAAACACACTCAGACGGTTGGAACGGCCGGTAAATTCAAGCGAATGGGAGAGGGGACAGGAGAGGGCTTTTGGAGCCAGCTGCAGCCTTTCTGACGGGTATCTAAAAATTGGATGCGCTGGTCCCACTGAATGTTATTCTAGTACACTCTACCCCTGACGAAGTGCAAAAAGGTACATGTGACCTCTGCAACATGTGTGTTCATATGTGTGCGGAGCATCTTCAGTTTCCGTATTCACTATGCTCTGCGTTTCTGTTTGTGTATAAAAAGTTCAGTGCCATTATTCTGTAGTGATTGTTTTTCCATACCATTTATTATCATGCTTTGTCAATGATCATAGCAATGCTCTGCCTGCGTTATCAGTAAGATAAGCCAACCGAGAATGGTGAAGGGAAGAGTGGCATATAATTGAGCAGAAAACGTGGCTGCAAAATTGTGGCCCCTGGGGTGGCATTCCTGGTCGATTACTTTTTTGGTATGCAAGCACTTTTGCAATATTTTCTTAAAGTGCTCTGTGCAAGGATTGCTGTTGCCTGTAGACACCTGATGTGTCGGGTGCCGAGTCGTAATATAAATCTCGCAAAAGTAATCTACCATAAATACCTCTCCTGGTATATTGCGCTTCTCTAGGAAATTTAGTGACTACTGGCGCCTATTTCAGAAGGCATGGCCAGAGGCTTACATATTCATGAATTCACTCACCCTGAAACACGGCGCATCTTAAAATTTTTCCTGGTTTTTACAACTTGAGAGGAAGCTTTAGCTCCAGTGCTCCTGTCTAAGCCACTGCACCACATATGATGAGGGTTGTTGGATTTAAAAGAAAAAGAAAAAAATCTAATGAATGTTGGAAGCGATTTTTTTATTAAGGCTGCCAAATCTTTAATAAAAAGGGTTAAAAATTGCAAATTTTAGAAAACGTCAATCAAGTATACTACTCTTACTCGGCGCTTAAGTGTGATATCACAAATCTGTCAATAGCATATAATAGTACATCTAAAGTGGTCAAAACTGATGTATTATACATGGCTCTTAAAGTACACCCCCCTAATATGAGAGTATGAATTTTGCAAAGCCCGTATAAAAATTGTTACAAATATGCTTATGCTGTAAATTGATATATCAAATTTGTCTGCTTTGAATATTCTAACGAATGCAGTTTATGTAACAGTGATGTGTTCTTGGTGCAGAGTTATGGATTTTTAAACTTTGCACTTCTATTATTTTTATTGCTATAGCAACTATATGGACACTCCAGGCGCATTTCTGCTGTTGACGTCGCCGTGAGGTTCCATATAAAGTCCGAGGGTGATAAAATTGTTGCTGCGCGCTGTATGAGTTGACGCAGTTGATCCTGCGTCAACTCGGTGCCAACTTCTGGCTTAGCGGTGATGGTTAGGCCTAGCAGTCTAGGCAGTGCTGCTTTAAACATGCTGACAGCTGGTGAGCTGGTGGCAAGCTGTCGCAGAACTTTGCCATCAATAAGCTCTAACCAGTAGATTACATTGGCGATCAAGCAGGAAATCACACGCAAAGACTCATTTGACAGCCATATAGGGAAGTACGGTGACTGAACTCCGCAAGAAAAACTTCAAATAGCACATTCTGCACTCTTATACATGTTTTGCCTAGCAGCTTTTTGCTTGGAGTGCAGCAAGCAAGCCCATTGTTCCTATCCCATGTGATCACACCAATCGCACTGCTGCGTATTAGTGATAATCGAAATCATTGTTCCTGTGCCATGATTTGGCACAGAAAGCTGCTGATAGGGCATCAAAATCTGCAGGAGGCACTTCGCTGACTTGTCAGAAGCATCACACTACTGTTCTTTTGCATAGACCCGATAGCATTTTCCCCCACCAAATCGGCGTGTATGCTCGTAACAAATATCAAATATAGAAAATATATTCTCACGTCAGATGCAGTTTTGTTACAATGAGGTTCAACTGTAGTATTTCAACCAGGAAATGTTTGGTGCACCCACTGCAATGGTTCAGTGGCTATGGTGCTACGCTGATTAGCACAAGGTCACGTTTTTTATTCCTGCTGTGGTGGCCGCATTCTGGCAAGAGTGGAATGCAAAAACAGTAGTGTATCGGGCTTTGGGTGCACGTTAAAATAACCCCCAGGTGGTCAAAATTAATCCGGTGTCTTCCACTACAGCATCCTTCTTAACCCACTGTGCAGAATGTTAAACCCTACAATTTACTTATTACAGTCAAACCGCGATATATAGAACACAGATATGCATACCGTATTATTGTGTATATAGAACACTTTCTATATCACCTGGAAAATCGCATGCATTTCTTATTTATTTCGAATGTAGTCTAGACGTAAAATGGATATATCGAACTCTGCTGCCCCAGACCACCTGCACTCTTTTAACAGGTGGCAAGCTTTCCCGCAACACCCTCGAAGGTAGCAGTGGTGCGACGGGCGTTCTCGTCTGCTGCGCACTATAGCTGTACACATCGATTGTGCCGAGGGAATCATTTGAACGTAGCGGCGTACGCACGCGATGCCTTGATACGCACGCGGCGGTTTGGCTAGTTCGACAACCTCAATGATGTATTGCATTTGTCGCACTAGTGTTTGTATGTAGGCTCCCTAGTCGCACCGACTCCTCCTCAGTGCTGTGCCCGGCGCCTGCCACGCCTCGCGAGGAATGGTAGTTTGCATCCACAGAGACATGCGACAGCGCGCGCTCACTGGGCTCACTCATAGATGCCTTGGCAGACGCCACTTCATACTTTCGTGTTGACAGTGTTTCAAAATGCTTCGATCGATTGATGTGGAGATCGCACCGGAAGTAGCGGCCAAATGAAGACTTTGCCGAGGTTGATCATCCCGCAAGCATCGATGTTGCCCCGCTTCCGGCTTCAGCTGAGGCTGTAGCTGCTTTGGCCCTTCTATGCCGCTAGTGCGGCACAATAGAACGCACCGGCCTATAGCTTGTAGATCGTTTAGACTATGTTGAGGACGCCGTGGTTAAGCATGCGGCTGCCTATAAGCAGCAGGCTACGCTGCTGCAGTAATTTTACCGAAGAAATATTTACTTTGTGCGAAGCTTAAAGTGAGTATTTACTGTGTCACGATTGGTTCATTGATTGATTTGTACACGTTTTTGATACATTTTTGAAGTGATTTTATATATTGAATTCTGGCTATATAGAACAGTTTCGTGATCATTGCACTGTTCGATATATCGAGGTTCGACTGTACATTAAGTTTGGTGCTCGTGTGTTTGGCTTTGTTTTCTCCACTTGTAAAGTAATCATTTGAAAACATTGGCAAATATTTTCCAGATTCAAATGTTGCTCAAGGAGTATTTGTGCTCCGGAGACGTTAACGAAGCCATTCGCTGCTTGCAAGACTTGGAAGTTCCACACTTCCACCATGAGCTGGTCTATGAGGTGAGGTAAAAACAGATTTATTGAAATAGAACAGCACTAAACTAGTAGGCACAAAAGACAGGTGGAAACAAAATGAGTGCTCATCCTGTTTTCTGTGCTTTGTTGTTTTGCGCTGTACCATTTCACTATGCCTGCATACCAACTAGTGTCACTGTTCATATGTTGCTACATCTCGTGTAGCTGGGCCTTCCCTACGTCAGGTTGCATGCAGATTAGGCTTTCTGGGTGTGTTGACACTTTCAGCATCAAGTAAAATGTTCATTCATTGCCTAATGTAATTATAATTTTACATTTGTAAGATCCGTTATGTGCTCATTTGGTGTGGGCTGTGATCTCAATATTACAAATTTGGGTTGCAATTTTAGTATACACAGTGTGATTGATAGCATTTGTTTATTGAGTTTTGGTGATAAATGATCTTGTTTTTACTATAGCATATTCTACAGTAAAACCTCGTTTATATGTACCTGCTAAATAAGTAATTCCAGTTTAATATAATCACAATGAAAGCTCTGCCCTGTTGCCATTCAACCTAATGTATTAGCTCACCGCTTAAGCTGTAGTCGGTTAGCGCATGCCAAACAGTTAGTGCGTAGTATTGAGAGTTTTAGTGTGTCTGGTATTCGGGTAAACGTAAGCGGGCTGTTGTTGATGAGCGGAGGCATAAACGGGAACAGCTTGCATGTTGCAGCCACCTTTTGATGCAGAGCTCAAGCAGACAAACACGGCTAACATTGCAGTAACCAGGTGTATTTTACTTCGCTGCTGGTGTAAATTTTTGGCCGCAACAAGATTATGCAGCTGCTCAAAATTTACACCAGCAGTGAAGTAAAATACGCTTGATATTAGCTCTATGTTGAGCTCTGCACCACCAGGTGGCTGCACCATGCAGATCCTTCATGATTGCGTTTACTGGAATACTGGACTTGCTAAAACTTGATTTACTTCATTTTTTTGGCGAAGACAAGCATGGAATTAGCTAAATGTTGCGCGCACAGATCATGGTGAAATTGCGGCGCGTGGGCCTTTCCCACACTGCAGTCACTGCTGATAGTGAGATAAAAATATGGTAGCCATGGCGTGTTTCCTGCTCCCATAGCTTGTAGCACTGCCAGATCGTTGTCATGAATGACGATGTAGATGATGGCTTTTCCATATCTGACGCAGCTAGTGTGTTGACCGTCATGAGGGCGTTCGCAGAGATGTGTGGTTTGATGGAAAAACTGGCTTGCGGCCTTGCTGAGTTTGAGGATGCCTCTGTCACTGCAAGGCCATCATGGCGGCAAGTGAAAATCGGATTTCTTGCTGCCTGCTTGCAAATAAACTTGTCTGCGTTTGTGTTTGAGTGAGAATTACATGTTTTTTAGGTCGGTAAATCTATAGCCACTCATCTGACGCTCAACATACAGTAGACCCTCGTTGATACGATCCCTTTTCGTACGATTTCCTGACACCAATGTTTGTGATTGAGAAAGCAAAATATGACCCAATTCAGTTGTGCGTCTATTTTACGGATTTAATACATTCCCGGAAAACACTTTCGGCACCAACATTCAGTATATCGCCAAACTACGGTCTTATGACACATTTTCAGCTGCAGCCGAATTCTACTGAAACCAAATGTGAATTCTACCAAAACCCATGTGAACCACAAAAGGTTTTGCGAGGCACTTGTGATCGAGAGCAATAGGCACCCCCCAATGTCAACTTCCTTGCAGTACTCGCATGCCCATGTCGCATGAAATTTGAGCTCCTATTCTGGTACAACCAAATTTCCACGCGTGTCATTGCATACAGTCGAACCCACTTATAACAGTACTCAAGTGCCACGATAATTCCATTGTTATAACTGATAATTGTTACAATCGGTTTGCATGAAAAAAAAGAAATCAAAATGTGGGAAGGCATGACTGTTCGAGAAAACTATAATAGCGGGGAGGCCAGTTCTCCTCCCCATCACCTTCCTCCATCTGGCTTCCGATTTTGTTGACTTGTTCAACTGTTTAACTCTGCTTGCTGCGATCACATGTTGTTAACCTTTTCAGGGTCAATGACGTAAATATACGGCGCCGCAAACAATTCCAAAATGGTCGATGCCGTATATTTACGCCGCCGTCTGTACGTTTAAAAAGCGTGCCAATTTCCTAACTTTTTTTGGCATGTGCTGCCACTATGCGGGAATACAGGGAAGTCTTTGCTTGCACCCCCCCCCCCCCCCTCGTCAGTTTCTGTTGCATCGATTGTTTTAGAGCTATTTTGTTTGCTCCGGTGCGCCTATACACTACTGCTTGCGCATTGGCACGTGGGCGGGCAGCGGTTACCGTAGTTTGGGTTTTGTTCCACAGGCGGTTTCGGCTTCTTGCACTTGCAAAACTGATGGCTATCTTGTTACTAATTGCTCATAGGGCGGCCGCCTGTTACTCATCGTTTATTGCTCACAGGGTGCGCATACGAAAGATGCCACCGTGCACGTGTTTCCTTTTGGGGGGGGGGGGGGGATACTTGCAAAAACTAATTGCTGATAAGATGAAGATTAGGAGAAGTTTGTCACGTTTTGTTTTTTGATGCGCACACAGCCACACAGTTTGCTTGAGTGTGCTCACCTACGCTGTTCGATTACGCTATGGACGTACAGTGGAACCCCGTTCATACGTTTTTCAGCGGACCGAGGAAAAGAAACGTAACAGCCGGGAAAACGCAACAGTGAGGAAAGCTCCGAAAATGAATGAAAAAAGTGCAGCTTCAACTATAGACAATTTATTTCCACAGAGTGCGCTTAGAACTTTAAAAGGTCTAAAATTGTGGCTTGCCGTTTCCTTCGCTCGCTAGAAATCAGCACACGTTTCTCAACAGCCTGGAAGGCCGCATTGCTGTCAGCGTCGCTGTGAGGTGCGACGTACCTGCGGAGGTCCAGAGCCGCGACGGCTTTTCCAAAGCTAGGATTTGGTAACTCCCCGGCATCATGCGGCTCGTGCTCCTCGTCGTCACCGCACCACGGCAATGGCAACGGACGAAGGAATATCCGCGGGAAATTTTGCCCTCTTGGGCGTAATCATGCTAACGTGCTAACGATTGTTTAGTATTGCTGCGCAGCGCGCGCGTCCGAGCAGCCCGGCTGCGCGCAGCGCGGCGTGGTTTCGCGAGAAATGTAAACAAGAGAGGAGAGCTGGCCCAATAGGCGGAGCAACGCCATGAGCAACGCCAACATCCGGCTTCCCTTTAGCTATAGCTTCACAAAGCGTGATGTGGGGGCCTCTCCCGAGTTTCCTTCCTCCGTGAGTCGACCCGTCCAACAAACCATGCGATGACCGTAATCACAGTGATGATAGTGAGAGCATTTTTCGCAAATGGCCATCTAGTGGTGGCCTCTCGAACTGGCGTGCGGCTTCTTGCAGCCAGTTCCATAGCCAAGCCCGGTCAAAACTCGTCAAAAGCCAAAATGGCGGTTGGAGCGTGTTGCCTACTTTAGCCCAGGCGGGCTCGGCTTGCGACGCATCATGCGGGAACGTTTTCACAGCTACGACGTAACAGCGAGGTTTCTTATACATTGGATCCTATGGAAGCTGTGCCGGGACCGGATGAAAACGACGTAGCAGCCGGGAAAACGCAGCAGTGAGGAACGTAACAGCGGGGTTCTACTGTAAGTATTACTGTAAGAGGAGGAACATTTGAGACTTACGAAATACAGTCAACGACTGAATTTTCGGACTCCCAAATTTTCAGACATGCCTGATATTTCGGACGTCTTCGCGGCACCGCCACGAGCCCCATAGAATCAATGTTTAAGGAAATCTGAAGTTTCGGACGCTCGAACCGCCCGCCGTCCAATTTTCCGGACTTTTTGACGGATGGAAGGTCTTTTGGCTCCTCGCGCAGCGCCCTTGAGAAGGAAATCCACTTGCAGCCGAAGCATATCACCGCTTTGAACCACAACTAGCCGAATCTAGTCGTCACACACCGATTTGGTCTAGCCACGCTGGCTATGTTCATCGCCGCACTTCCGCCTCCGGCGGAGTTTCCAGAGCGGCGCCATTTTGTTTGTTTGCGCAGGCCACGTTTTGGCTAGCGTGGTGTGTGGTTGTCTGTTGTGTCAAGTGTGCTCTGCGACGCTAGGCCTAGGTGCTTCGACGCTCGTCAGCGAACTCCACTGTTCGCAACTTGATTTCGCTTGCCTTCGATGGCGCCCACTCCGTCTTCGTCGTCCTCGCCGATGGCATCGAAGTGCGGAAAACAGTACCGTCGGACGACGTGATCAACGACCTCCGCTCTGCTGGGGTTTCCATACCCACGGAAATAACTTTTGAACAGTTTGTTGACACTGACAACGAGCTCGACTTCCGCCCAGAACTGACTGACGAGGAAATAGTCCGTCGGGTTGTGGGGGATTCAGAAGACTCCGATGTTGAAAATGAGCCAATGCCTGCGCCACCTACAAGCACCGAGTTGACGCGAGCACTGTTGACTCATCGGTGTACAGTGCTGACATGACCCTTGCTCAGATCGAGGCGAATATGATCGCATGCAACCGGAACGCCGTCAAAACAACAATCAACAAGTTCTTCAAGCCACTGCAGCAATAACACCGGCTGCCCGACGATGCACATGTACATAATAAACCGGCAGTCGGCTGCATACAGAGTTTTTGAACGCCTCTTTTTATAGCCACTTCACTGATGCTGTGGCAGGGTTTCGGAAGCCTGTTACTTCGCCCTTTACCTCTAGATCTGAGAAAAAAAATAAAAAGGGTGCGTTTTTTTGCATGCATTCATTTTTTCGGACTGCCTGAATTTTCGGATGTTTTTACGTTCCCTAGAGGGTCCGAAAAATCGCTCGTTGACTGTATTCTCGTGTGTGCAATTTCTAAGCCATGAACGATGTGTATAAGAATGCATCAAATTTTTCATTCTTAAAGCTTATTTCCTGCTTTTATTGTTCTTATTCATGAATTCATGAACACAGACGGAAGATGCTATTTACACGCTATTTACACTGGAGCTCTCACGTCGTTCTCGCGGCGGCTTGTCTCTTGAGCATCGTTCGATGATATCGTAATAATATATACCAATGCAAAATATTTTTTTCTCACTTTATAGTCACCCTAGAAAATTCAGGTAAATTTTTTTGGAAATAGGTCCCTCTGAAGAATTTAAATCTGCAATAAAAAAATTTACCCTGGGCGGTTGCATATCGCGAAAAAAATAGAACCTGAAAGGGTTAACAAGCCGCAGCTGTCGGCGTTCAAGAATGGCACTGTTATAGTATGTGACATATGTGCTTCGCTGAGACATTCGGGGCCACCAAAGCTGAGACATCGCCTTGGTGGCCCCAAAAGGTGCCTTTTAAGAAATGTGGGAAGGTTGCCATGGCAGTGTCTCAGCTTGAAAAATTCAGAACAAACGCTGGAGCGAGATCGCCACAAGCACCTCACCACGTACTTCCCACTGGCTTGCATTAGAAAACCGTATGTCCGTCAGCCTTGCTTGCTTTACGCAAAACTTGCCGACATCCTTCTCCAAGGCATCCAGGTGCTCCACACAGTGAAGTGGAAGGTCCCTTGCGGAAACAAGTGCATGAAGGACTGAATAATCTACAGGACCTCCTGCGGGGACAATGTTGAGGCAGCCTGCCCTACCGCATCAGCGCTGCAATCGTGGCCATCAATGTCACTATCCAGTGCAAGCACAGAAGAGTACGGATTTGAGCTGGTTGGTTAATGATTACGAGCAGTAAACAGCGCTAAAAAACTGGACAAAGAGAGGGACACAGCGTTGTTGTCTGTGTTCCTCTCTTTGTCCTGTTGTTTAGTGCTGTTTACTGCTCGTAACAATGCAAGCACGTTCACGATGATTGCTTAGAAGCACTTCGTTTCCAAATATATAGTAGTGCGCTTTCTTTTCACTGGCAACGTCGTGCATTGCAAATGGTCAGCGGGCAGATCTGCCATGTTCCGTTTTCGTGGCGAGTCGAAAGAGGCTGATAAACTGTGGCCAGGAACGACTTCGACGCAACGAACAAAGACAAATAAAAACTAATTGATTAGTTAGCATAATTGTGCAGAATAAGGGCCCAGCAAGCAATCTGGGAGCAGCGGTGTCAGCACAGTTGGGACGGTCCATTCATGTTTCGGAGGCTGGCGCGGCACAGAGCTATGGGCGCAGCCCATTCGTGCTTGGAGGGTAGAAGGGTGACGGCAGAGATGCGCGTGAGGCTTGCTTGGATCTCATGGAGAGGAGTGCGCGGCAGCAGTTGGCGTGGCAGGTGATCATGCAGCGGCTTGCATTTCACTTTTCTTCTTTCTTTTCAAGGATTTTGCACTCCATTACCTTTCGGCACGGACACCCAGCAGCCGGACTTTATTGCTATAACCGATAATGCAGCATGGGAGCATTTAAGTAAGAGGGTTATTTCTCCATAGAAAACATACAGAAGTTGACGGTGCAGCAGCTTTTCATTGTTATAACCAATATATTGTTCAAACCGGTATCGTTAGGAGTGGGTTCGTCTGTATTGCCATTTATAGCTATCGCTGCCAACTCTGTTGCTGTAAGCATCATGACTTATCTGTTTCACTGCACGCGTGGTGTTGGAAGCGCACTGCACGTGCAAAGACCCTTTAACTGCTGGCAAAAGATCCAGAACTGTATTAGGAAAATAATTTTTTATGGCACATCTGGATAGCAAATTTTTTGCAGATTCGTAATGTATGCGACATGAGAGTAGCAAATTCACAATTTTATAAATACACAAATTTAGGCAGTAGCAGAAGGTTCCATTCATCTAACTACGTTCACTACTGCACTGTACAGAACTATCGTCTACTATTCAGCAACATCAGTCGCTAGATGTGTCTATAGCACAGAAAGCACTGCCATCACTGTCAATGCTTTCATATAGAAGTGAACAATCTTTGGAGCTTGGTGGCTCAAAATCTGCACTTTTGTGACAGGCGCGGCAAGTCGCGACTGACAGCCACCATCACTATCGGACGAACAGTCTGTAGGCCCCCTAGTGGCCAAAGAGGGAACTCGCCTGAACGGCAAAATGGGTTGGAGCAGTGTGGCCTGTTACTAGCACTTAGAAAGAGCTCCCGAAGACATGTACAAAACACTCTCCCTTGGCATCGAATGCAAAAAGAAAAAAAGAAATTGTAACCGAGGAAGACTTGTTCCCAACACTTAAAGGCTTAATAGGCGATGACTCAGAGGCCACCATTTCCTGCTGTAGGCAGTGGGAAGTGTGCGACGTGCTTTGGTCTGGCAGCATCATTGCATGTTACTCACCAGCTCGATTTCGTTTGTTTCCCATCGCTTTCTTAAAACGCCGATGTGCATCTCCGGCTGCTCAGGCCCCATCAGCTTGACAAGTGTCAGCGTCTCGTCTCATGCCGCAACAATTTTTGCCGAGTGGACATGTCAAAACTTCTCGTGAAAATGCTCCACCCGAAAAAAACTGTTACCTCAGGCCAAATTCAAGGGTCGGGAACGCAAGTTTGCCGAACAGACAGACAGACAAAGAACTTTTATTTTGGTCCTGAGAAGACGATGAGTGTCCCCATTAGGGGGCAGCATCTCCGGGCCGCACCCACGACGGAGCTGGGAGGTTGAGACTATTGGCGATATCGCTGGCTCTCTGGACAGCCCTGAGTTGCTCTTCCTTGGCGGAGCTGGTGACGAGCCGGAGCCAGTCTTCCTCAGAAGAGGGAAACCCTGAGCCCCTGCTCAAGTCGAGGCACTGCCAGAGCATGTGCTTAAGAGTGCATCTGGGATGTCCACGGCGCGGAAAACCCGGGTTGATGCCACCTAGGAATTTTGAGCAAATAAATGGAGACGGATACGTCTCCGTCTGCAGCATTCGCAGGGTGATTGCCTGTGGTCTGTTTAAGTGTGGGAGTGGAAACTTCCGATGCCCTAGTTGATAGTGCTTGCAGACCTTGTTAAAAGTAAGGAGAGGGTCCCTGTGCCGTTGCCATATCCCGGCCTCCGATTGCCCACTTCCACCGCAGCAGGTGAGATCTCGCACCTGGGAGTGCGCAAGTTCATTGGCGTTCAGGATGGCTTCATGAGCATCGCTGCCCATGTGACCGGGGAACCAGATTAAGTGCCTTTTGTCTGTCCAAGATGCTCCAGAGAGAAAGCGAGCGGCTTCCTTGCATACCGAGCCTTTCATGAATGCTCTAACGGCAGCTTGCGAATCTGTGAAGATAGTGAAGTGGTTCGTGGTGGCCATAACGATGGCTACAGCCACCTGTTTGGCTTTGTCGGTGTTCACATTTTGATGCGTAAGCGACGTCAGCAGCTCCACCCGCAGCGAGTTAGCCACCAAAACAAAATGATTGGAAACTGCGTATTGCGCAGCGTCGATGAAGGCGACATTGTCCTCGATCCTAGCCGCCAGGCTAAGAAGGGCCCTGGCCTTCGCTTTACATCTGCCGTAATTGTGCTCCGGGTGCATATTTATATGTATCTGGGATACCGAATACATTTCTCTGGCTTTGACAAGGAGTGCGCACTCCCTCTGGTGAAGCTCGAACCTTGACCGATATGCGCTAGTAGCCGTCTGCCGGCTTCTGTGGAAGCCAGTCTTGCAACTTGTGCCATCTGTTGCGCCTCGACTATCTCTTAAAAGGTGTTGTGGACGCCTAGCTCCAACAGTCTTTCGGTACTGGGGCTCTGTGGGAAACCCAGTGCCTTTTTTATGCTCTTGCGAATGATTGTTTCTAGCTTAGTCTTTTGAAAACAGTATTTTCGTAATTTCCAACTATTATTCTACCACTTCGCCAAATTTTGCGCATTCTAAATCAATATTTTAGCCGTAATATAAATTTTTGGCAGCAGTGTGGGCCAAATATGAGCCAATGTTTCCGTAAAAAAAGTGCTTTTTCTACGGTGCATGACGGCCCCCGCAGTCGTTCGTTCACGCCGACCTCTATATCGTTTGAAAGAACAGTCTCTCGTATTCATTTTCCCGCCACCACCGGCTCCGTCCGCACATTGGCAGTCAAGAAATTCTGCTTCAAAAAGAACACCCAATGCGTGCTGTCATTGGTCGACAAAGGCACGTGACCCTCAGCTAGCCACGCCATTGGCTAGACTAGCGTCGTCTGCATCACTCCGCGGCCGCTCTGCACATGCCATGCGTGCCAAAGAGGTTTCCCACGCTAACAGCCATGCGGACCTTAACTCCGAAGTTCGCTAAGAAGGAAGAGGAAGTTGGCATACTGCGTTGAGAAACGACATATAGATTCCATTTTTTACAAGCACTGCTCCAGGAGGGCACATGTAACCGGCAAACCGAGGCCTCAGGAGAGCACCTGAGGTTATATTAAAGCAGGCGGCGCAGGATCTCCGGGGCACCTTAGCAGTAGCGGGGGGATCAAAGCTGGAAGCAGGGCGGCCCGTGCGTTGAGGCCACGGAGGCCGAAGCGTGCCCGGGGGTGTTCACATAAAAAATTGGCTGTCCGCGATAGCGGACAGCCGATCTTATACTCTCCTGGCACACGCAGGTCTCTGCAAGCCCCAAACCACGGACCAGTCCGGCTTCTAGCTTTGATGTCCCCGTTACCGCTTTGTTGTCCTGGAGGCGCTGCCAATAATGCGAAATAGTGACATGTTTTCTTTAGCAACCAGCACGATTGAGTAAATAAAATTGCGTCGTGCCGTCAACTTGCAATGCAAGGTTCAGCACTACCACGCCCCCCGACTTATGCCGGGCGCGCCTAGGGACAAGCGCATACAACTCGCGCTAAGAAACTCCTCCGTAGTGCCTAGGCAGAGTCGTATATTCAAGGAGCAAAAGTCCCCACATTTCCTCTCTCGCACCTGCTCTTACTTGTGCATGCGCGCAAACGTTGCGTCGTCTCCGCAAGTACCACGCCCCGCTTTACCTACTAGTAATTGGAAATACGCTGCCGGGACAACCGAGCTGCTGGCTACGTCTGCTGAGCATAGCATCTGCTGAAAGCTTTCACTGGGTGCTGTTGCGTACTCCAGGGTAGTGTATCGTACTGCTGCCGAGTTGTAGCGGCACCTGCCTATCGAAGCTCGACCGACGTTACTTATTGGGTAGCGTGGCGTTGTCGGCGGGCTGCAGGCATCCGGTAGACCATGGCGACCAAGCAAGGGCGAGACGATTTCTGGTGCGAAACTTGCGCGGTTTATTCAAAGGTTGTTGAAAGAAGATGAAGATGAGAATGAAGTGATCAAAAGTACATTTCGGAGCCCCTTAAATAGACTCTCTACAATCGTGGGCGGGATCTTGCTTCCGTGAACGTCATGGGACCGGCACAGAAAGAGGGCCCCTCCTCCTCTGGTTATACCGAGCCTGCTGAAGGGAAGAGGTCGTCCCGCTTCCTGGAATTGTAGACGCCTGTCCGCCTCTTCTGTGCGTTGCGGGTTCATGGTAGTTCTCCTCTAGGTCCAATTCGAGAAAAGGGTCTCTCTAAACTCGCACACATACATACACATACACACACAAAAGAGGCCTGTACACTGCGGGGCTTCCGGCAGACAGGCAGACACTTGAAATGGTCATGGCGAATTAGAAAGTCGCGCTCCATTTCGACGAGGCCTGGTGGAAGAAGGTCGGGTGAGAGAAAGTTCTTTCTGCACGTGGAGCGGGACGGTAACAATAGCAGGCGAAGTCACGTCTCATTTCGACGAGGCAGGGTGAGATGGTTGGTTTAAATTCCTTTCAACACGTGGTGCCAGACGCCAACCCTAACAGCATCTCCGCGGGGGAGGAAGATCCCGACGTGTAGGGGCCAGCAGCCGCTGTACGAGGGATCGGCGTTTCGGTAGCAGAATTCCCCTTAGAGGTGACGAACCCTTAGTTCGTAGCAGGTAGATTCCTGGGAGTGGTCATCAGTCCTCGTGGCGCTCTTGTGACTTTTCTCCCTGGTCTGGTCCGGTGAAATTGGTCTTGCAAGCAGGTCTCGCAACTTTTCGTCTCCTGCGTGGGCAAGCAATCACCCCAGAACAGTGCCGGTCCCACAACCACAAAGCAGCCACCCTCCCCCAAGGCCACCCTCCCCCAAGACACACCCGGCTTTAAAAAAAAAAGAAAACCCGCTACACCTTTCCCATTCCCTATGCGCGTCCTCCCCCCTGAACACTAAAAACAGCCATTTCTTGAAAGCGTTACGACGTGGTTATTAAAATTAGCTAACAATCGGCTTCACTTCGGAAAAACGTATGAATTCGGAAAAACGTATGAACGAACGTAAAAATGCCACGGAAACCTGGGTGAGCATGAGGCTTTCGTTACTCTAGGAGCAATGACTCAAACCGTCGACATTGCCGTTAAGCTTACCCTTCTTGTAGCGAATATCGAAGGTGCACTGTTGAAGAGCCAAGCTCCAGCGACCGTTTTTCGTAGACATGGATTGCAGCCATGTGAGGGGAGAGTGGTCAGTCTCTATGGTGAACTTTGAACCAGCGATATAGCAAGCTAGCTTCTGCACCGCCCATACTACGCAGGCGCATTCCTTTTCCGATGCACTGTATGCTTCCTCACGAATTGAAAGCTTTCTACTGGCGTACAGTACAGGGTGTTCGTTCTTGTCATCTCTTTTGACAGAGCACCACCCCTATACCCCCTGTCGCTGGCATCATACTGAAGAATGAATGGCTTAGAGTAGCCGGGCGCATTCAACACTGGCTGACTCGTTAGTGCGTTCTTCAGCATACTAAAAGCGTTTTCTTTTGCGTCATCCCACTTTACCGTTTGTGGTTCTGTTTTTCAGAGAGCATCCGTTTAAGGACTCGCAATCTCAGAATACCGCGGGATATATCTTTGGTAATAACCTGCCAAGCCAAGGAATGATCTGATGTCCCGCTTGGTGCATGGTTGCGGGAAGTTGTTTATTGCGGTCAGTCGGAAGGTTGACGATGACCTTGTCCTATTGCGTGACCTAGATAAGCTCCGCGCGCCCTAATTGGCATTTGGGAGCCTTAACAGTTAAGTTGGCCTCTCGTAGACGACACAGCACGGTTCGCAGGTGTTGCATATGGTCGGCCCATGATGAAGAAAAGATTGCTATGTCATCGAGATACAGAAGTGCAAAGTCCTCCATTCCTCGTAGCACCTGGTCCATAAGGATAGAGAAGCAATACGGCGCATTCTTCAATCCAAAGCTCAGGACTTTCGAACGAAAGGTTCCCATCGGGGAAATAAACACCGCAAGCCTGCTTGCCCTCTTGGTCAACGAAACCTGCCAATACCCTCTGACTAAATCGAGCGTAGAGATGAAATTAGCACTGCTCACTTTCTCAAGCCTTTCCTCGATATGCGGTATTAGATAAGTCTGGTCCTTCGAGATTAAATTGAGCCTGCGGTAGTTGATACATAGTCGCGGCTCCTTTCCTGGGACCTCAACCAAGATAAGAGGCGAGGTATAATCACTCTCTCCTGGCTCGATTACACCTAGCTCTAACATCGTTTATTTCAGCGGTCATGACTTCATGTTGATGAGGCGAAACGCGATAAGCTTTCGAAAGAACTGGGTCCGACGAGGTTAACTCGATATCGTGAACGATCGCAGTGGTCCTGCCCGGTGTGTCTGAAAATATGTTTTTAAATTCAAACACAAGTTCCTTCAGTTCGGCCCTTTGATTGGGATTCAACTCCGCCTGTTCTACTAACTTGTCAATGGTCTCGTGAATGTCTTTTGCCTCCGTCACTGCTGTTAACTCTGGAAAGTCGACAGGCATTTCCTCAGGTTGGTTATTCAACGAGGGTTTTAGGATCATTACCTTTCCCCAACTTCAAAGCGTCGCGTGCGAGCCATCCTGTCATAGTAATGCTCAGCATTGCTTTGTGCCTTACGCATTTCCTGCTCGGCGATCATTGTGGCAGGGCTTACGTTCAATAACTTTCTGCATTCTGCCTCGTGAGACATTTCAGGCTCCGCTGCTTTCCTCACCTTTTCTTTAGCTGGTGCACTTTCCGCATTATCCCCTATAGGGCTTTCCTGTTTGATGCTGGTTGACGAATCCTCCGTCAAACCTATTTTCGCCACCACAGGACATTCGTACACTGCCGTTGCCACGAGCTCCCTTGCCTTGGAACGAGTTAGGGATTGCTCTGTTCCCTCGCTAAACCCGATTCCCTTGCATCATAGCAAATCCTCTGATTTGTGAGAAAACAAATACAGATACTGTGGCGGGAGGTGTGCCGAGACGGTGGCTTCAGTGTCCACTACTCCAAAAGGGCCTTCGATACGAATCTTGGCCACAGGGAGACAAACACTGGAGGCCTCTATGGCTTGCCTTATCGAAGCGCATTCTCCTGTGAATTGGCCTTCCTCTACGTACGACGGATGCACTACGTACGACGGATGCACTACGTCCATTGTGGCTGCCGAGTCGCAAAGCACTCTGCACGGTTTGCCGTTTACCACGAGGTCTCGAATGTATGGTTCTAGCAAGTTCAGATTTTCTACGTTACTACTTAGTGACATCAATACTAGCTTGGGATTTCTGCACCCTACGGAGATATGCCCCGTTTGCTGGCAGTTGTAGCAAACTACTGGTTTCTTTGCCTCGAAAGTTTTTTCCTTCTGCCTTTCTGCACTCCGTTCGGGTGATCCTTCTCTCCCTCGCTGTCTTCGTCACTATTTTTCACCGAATCTGACGTTTCCATTGTTCTATACCGACTCGACTTTGACCATTGCTTTGGCTTGTCGGGTCTGTATTTATTCATCTTCTTCTTGGGATTAGGGAAAGTTTGTTATACGTTTAGCTTTTTTGACGGGCATACAACCACACAATTTTCTTGAGTGCGTGCACCTACGCAGTTCGATCACGCTATGGATGTACAGTCACCCGCAAAAGTTTACGAGATACAGGATTTGCGAAAGAGGCAAATTTCCGCGAAGCCTGTGCATGTAGCCTCTAATTAAAAGCTTTGATTCGTAGCAGATCTTGTGAACTACACTGTGATCCATTAAATTAGAAGTGCTGCGCCTTAACAGAGCAGAAATTCACATTTGTCGTGAAACCCGTGCCCCGTAAGCTTTTGCGGGTTACTGTACGTATTAGTGTAAGAGCAGGAACATTTGAGTCTTGCGAAATATTCTCGTTTGCGCATTTTCAAAGCCTTGCAACATTGCATCAAATTTTTTATTCGTATAAGTTTATTTCCTTTTTTATTGCTGCTATTCATGAATGAAGAGTACATATATTGACGCAAAATATTTTTTTCTCACTTTACAGTGATCCTAGAAAAATTACGGTCAATTTTTTTTTAAATAGGTCCCTATGAAGAATTAGAATCAGCAATAAAAAAATCAACCCTCAAAGGGTTAATGGCCGCATGCGATTACAGTCGCCATAAATTCCTGCTAGAAGACTTCAATCTCAGAGTAGCTGAGGTTGCTCAAGTACAAGCTTTGGAAACTGCTTCATTCAACAGGGTCCGTCATTTTATTATGGTGTTCCCTGCTATCCTACCCTAACAGAGTGGCTAATCAAAAGAAGAAGCAATTAACACACGAGAAGTCGGGTTTGCTAACTTGCAAGCATATCAGGTTCCAGCCGACTTATTGAATGACCCAAGGCGCGACGTGCAGTGGTCGCAATTAGAAAGCGTTCGAAGTGTCGACGGATCGCTCAGCTTCCACAGAATTTTAATGGTTATGCTGGGTATTTTCCCCGTTCCCTACAGCATTGCTGAATGTGTGAGAATATTCAGCACTGTGAACAAAACTTGGAGTTTCACTCATCTGTGTTAAGAAAACATTCGAAAGTCTGCTGATGGTCAAGGGGAACCAGAGTGGTACTTGGTTTGAGGAAACCTACACGAACAAGGATCTGAAGCAGGCAAATTCGGCAACAGCAAAATCATCGCAAGAGTAAATTGTGCCCCAGAGGTGTTTTATGAATTTCCAGATGTTCACGTTGGCAGGTATGCTTTCATATAATTTTAACCAAAACTTGTGGTTGGCACAAAGGTCATATTAATGAGTCTATTGTATTCCATTTTTTTCACTATACCACGACTTCGTGTCCATGTTTCATAGGCAGTGATACCGCAGCAGGCTGCCACTTTCAGGCCTAATGACACCACCACCTGCGAGCATGAAATCCATTGAAAATTTGCAGCACCTGCCAATTTCAAATGCAGGTGTCATCTAATGAATTCTTGTAATCACATTTTGTAACATTCGATGGCATACAAGGGCACCTTTCTGATGTGGCTGGTACAGCTGTTCCTTTCCTGCAATGATACGCAGTGTGAGAGAGAAATGCTTGGGCATGTGCATGTGCGTTCACATGCTATGTATGTGCTCGGCATTTATAGCTTAGTTTTGACAACGGTGCAATGCACGTATTCAATTATGTAAAATAAGTTTTATTGTAGTCATGCAAATATGGTCATTTTTTACATCTGAACCAAGAGTGCTAGGTTTGAGCTAGACAGCTTGGGCTGTAATCTTCATAACCTTTGAAATGTAGGTTTTGTGCAATGCATCCTGAATCATATTGTTTGGAGTGAAAGCTCTGATCATGTAAAACAGGTTGCTGCTGGCAACTGTAAACTGCGTACCTTAAATGACCAGAATGTTTTCTTTTCTAGGCTGTGGTTATGGTGATTGAAGACATGGGTGATATGGCCATGGAACTCGTGTGTAAGCTGCTTAGGGTTCTTGACGAGAGTGTGATTGTTACTCCTGAACAGATGAAGCGAGTAAGTAGAAGTTCTAGTTCAAAATTTGAAAAGAAATTCAAGCTTTTATTTGTACTGTGCTCTCTCACTAGTCTGGCACAGGTTATGCTGTAAACTAACGCCCCCCACCCTTTTCCTTCTTCTTCTTCTTCTTCTTCTCTTTTTTTTTTTTTTTTTTTTTTTACAACTGAGGTGTGCACTTCAAAAGGTCTGAACATGTGCAGAGCAGTGCTACCAACCATAGGGATATGTTCCTACCCTTAGGGAATAATGGGGAATGCTCACTTCAAGGCAAACTTTCTTATTTAGGAAAAGATTTATGAAAAGAGGGCAGGTTGATACGTCTCCTTCTTTAGCACGGCCGTGGCAGCACATTGCTGTTGGTGCAGCTGAGCGCATACGCAGACTGTGTGCCCTGTTATAGAGGCAGTCTGCCGTGTGTGCAAATAGTGGGCATGCTGAGATTGCGTGGCATCATGCTTGTTCTCTTCCTGTGCATGTAGTACTGGAGGTTGCGTAATATAGAATTTCGGAGGTTCGCTGAAGCGAGCGGCAGACCAAGCATTCGCACCTCGCTGCCAGCGCTGTTCATGGTTCCAGTGCGGGCGATATTATCAGTAGCAGGGACGGAGTGGATGTGAAAGCGTGGATGGCTTCACTTGATGCGTACCGCCGATGTGAGGATGTTGTTGACATGCCACGAAACCACATCTTTCGTTGCTGACTATCAAATTTAACAAAATAAATGTTTTTTCTCATTCAACTTTGCTTTTTTTGATTGCTCAATAATTTGGAAAATCTTGGGCATGTTGCTTACAAAGAAACATCGATTGGCGAATACTTATTTGCATAAAAGGCTGAATTTCAGTACAACGAAATTTTGATATAACAAAGAAAATTGCCAGTTTTACCAACTACGCTATGTCGAGGTTTAACTGTTATATAGAATGTCTGAGGTATAAACCAGTGTACGGTATTAGGTCAATTTGAACTAGTTAGACCTCATCAATGTTGCCTGAAAAGAATGCCATCTTGAAGGTGAAACTATGACTCATTAGAAAAATTTTGTGAAAGAAATAGTAAACTAAAATTGGGCGTACATACACTCCATGCATTTTTCTTTCATCAAAATTGTTTTGAAAATTCAAGGAAACACATATGAAAGCATGTTTATTGGGACACAACATATCAGATCCTATGTACTGAGTCTTATTTAAATGTAGGGTCTAAAACTCGAAAATGACAAAACTGAAAGTGTGATCTTTGGGCCAATTTATATTTTGCAGCTTCCCCCACTAAAGGTGCCTTTTTCATTCTGTAAGAAAGAGTTGGCATTTTTGCCCTTAGGCTGGGATATTGAAAACTCTTGCCATTATTAGATACCAAATGTGTGCCTGACATGCTACCTGAAACAACCTCATGAAGTTCATTCTCATCAGTTTCATTGAAGGTGCTCTTCTGTACCTAAAAGCTACAGGGCTTATTATTTTTGGGAAATGTTATATGTAGTACAGTCGAGTTCCGTTAATTTGATTCTGATGGGACCGACGAAATTGATCTAATTATACGGCGGGATTTAATCAAACAAAAGGCAGAAAAAGACTCGTAGACACGCCATTAATCCACTTTGGCAGTATTTGCCTTTAAAGTTATGTTCCTTAGAGAACTGTTATGGTATTGAAGCTCAACAAGGGGGGGGGGGAAGGTGCCAGTGTTGGCACCTTGCGTTGGCACAGCTTTTGTTCCATAATTTGCACACACATCGTCTTCGGTCACAGTACGAGTACCGATACCCCTAATAAGTTTACTGGTAGGCCTTCAACGTTTTAGCAGAACCCCGCTCTTTTGTTGGCTTAAACTCTCGCTACTGCACCTATAGAAATCGTTCAGTTTGATCGACTTTTTCCATGCGTTGCTATGCATTTCTGTTTGAATTTTTCTACTAGCAGCATTATGCACACTCTGAAATGACTGAACATTGGGTACTTGTTAGATTTCACAATTTTTGGCAGATCGGGGAGTCTGGAAAAATAAAACTTCAACGGGAGGTATCGCCAAAATTAGCCTCCAATGCTCCTGGTACACGTTCAATAAGAAGACCTCAGAATTTGTGCTTTGGTCAACTCGGCAACATATCTTTTAAATAACAGCAGCAGTGAAGCCACAGAAGCTCTTGAGTTGTCTTTTTTTTTTTTTTCCAGATCAGATGTATTAGATGTCTCAAATGGTAGATGTCACGAGTGCATGTTATTTTAATGATTGTGTTCAACTAAAGTAAAGTGAACTTCATTTTACCCCCATGGTTTGCTTTTATGCATCAGAACTTCGACAGCTTATCCACAAATTATTACAAGCAATCTTTCCCATCCTGTGGGGTTTTCCCCCACACAAAAGCATGCATTTGATTAGAGACCGACCTTTGGCCAAAACTTGACTAGCTGTCTGAGCTCTTACATTTTGAACACCGCCCATTCAAGTGCCCTTATTCATTGCTGTACAATATTGTGCATTACTCCACATTACTGTACAGGAACTGAGCAATGCATGTTGTGGCTCCAGCACCAGTTAGTGCACTTTCGACCACCTTGCTTACTCAGAAAAGGTGATTGAACAAAATATTCAAGCATGAGGAGACATGTGCATGCTCCGTGAACTGACAACCATTACTTGGTGAGCCTAAAGAATTTAGCAAAAGACAAACAAGGTGCCTGCTGCAATGAGTAACAAGTGCTCCCTGTACAATAGAACTTACCCATTTTAACCTTTGCGAAGCTACTGCTTTCCTGCATAGCATAGTCATCACTATGGCTAGTATTCATGCCAGTAAATCTTCATAATGTTTTTAAATGATCTGACTTACATTAATTGGGAACTAGGGAAAGGGTGCATATTTTGTATATTCCAATTTTTTTTTTACTCTCAGTACTTAAGTAAAAATAGGAAATTATTACTTTCATTTGTTACCTTATGTACTCCTTTTGAAGTTTCATGTAGGAATTTGCAAAAAGTTTCTGAGCAATTATTACTATGATATATCCATTCAATACACCAGTGATCAGGCTATAATTTTATGTATCGCAGTATACGTTGCGACTGCTACGTCTTGAAATGAAATGTTAAATCGTAACAGCACCAAAAATGCGCACACTTTTGTGGTAACGAGAAAGTTAAACGACCCCTTGACTTTTCGAGTTTTTTCGTCTTACTGCCTTCCTTTTTGCTAGCTTTCTCAAAACACAGATGGTTTTTCTATGCTTTGCGGTGCACGGCATGTGCACACGTAAAAATTAAGTAACGCATACTAGTCCCCATTTAACAGTCTCGTATACGAGACACACATGGTGGCGAAAAGAGGGCTTATATCGCCACAACATAAATGGCTCTGAACGTCTGCCAGTATGCTTATTAAGCATCTAGGAGCTCATACCGTGACCAGAGATGGCATGTGCGTGCCTCTATAATTCTGGAATGGTTACTATTGCCTGGGGTAATAATCTCTTTCCATTATTGGTATGCTTCACCGCGTGACGCAGCTGTACTGCAGTGAAATTGACCAGTAAAGTTCGAATAATTTGGCAAAGGTCAATTTTGAGATATAAATAATGAAAGTTTGGGCCCAGAGGAATGTATGGGTGCCAAACAGGACATTTGGTCAGGTTCGAATTAACGGATGTTTACTGTATCACAAGGCTTACATGATAACATAGTTGAAGCTCATAAGGAAAGGGAATCTTTAAAATGTTCCTTTGCAGTTTACTACATAATAATTTCATTCATTGAAGTCTTAAAGATGGGCAGATATCTGTTTTTCTACAAATGGGGTAAGAAGGTCTGTTGCTGGCCTGATACTTTGCTGCTGGGCATCAATATAGTGAAAGAAGTGTTACAATGCTCTTTGTCATGTTAGTAGCTCAGTTTGGCTTGAAGAGCCCAGCTAGTCCTCTTTCCCACCATTGATAGCCTTGGTAGATTTTTATGTAGTGTTTGACATTATATAAGCTATGGCCAGTTGTTGAACAGTTCATTTCTGAAATTTTGCCGTACTTCCTTGGTGAAATGTGCCCATTCATCCATCCACATTTGCGGAAGCATCCACTGTTATTCACCTGAACAAAATTGTTGCTTACAATTATAGACTTTCATGTTCCAGCTGTCCATTTGGTCAGCGACTATACTGCATTCAGTAAGAAAGGATTGGTAATGCATTCTGTTTTTTAGGAATTTGTGAAAGTGAACATACTAAGGGGAAAATGTAGTAGTAAAAAGTAATTTTGACTTTTCTTTACATGAGTATTTTTTGTTTCAGGGTTTTGACAGGGTTTTCCAGGAAATGCCAGATATTTGTATTGATGTGCCTCCTGCTTATACAGTCTTAGAGAAGTTTATAGGCAAGTGCTCGTGCACAGGCTTCCTGTCTCCAGATATTGCCAAGGCAATGCCTTCAAGGTAGGTGTTTTCACTAACAAGTTTTCTCGCACACCACAACACTATTGAGTGCCATATCTCATCACGGCACTTTTGAGTGCTGTGTCTTGTACTCTCGTCTCAATAATGCTTCAAAGGCACTAGTTGCGGTCGACAATTCGGACTTGACGGAGATTGCCTAAAAGTCTGAAATATTGGAATTGCCAGACAAGTGACTTTATTCTACAAGTGGCCAAGAGAGGTGTGTTCTGCAATGATCACGTTTGGGGATACCTTGACTTACGCGTGACTAGCATCAGAAATATCGGCGTCTATGAGCGATGCCACTCTTGGCACAGTGGCAATCATGCTGTCTAATCACATCAGGAAAGCCTTCATCCTTTGACGTACCTGATGCCATTCACATGAAATGTCAAAAGAAGTGTTTTCGAAGGTGATAGTCCAAGAATACAGCCCAAGTTTTTCAACGTGTTGCTGCGCATGTATGCTTGCCTGCGACCAGGTCAGTCTGTATCTTGACCATTGTCCTACTGTTGCTACAGATAGACGAAAGTACAGTCAATTTATATGCCGAACCTTGATCCTTTGGCAACTTAACAAAAGTCATAATCGCTTTTTTTTTTTTTTTGCACTGCCCACAATGTCGTTGACATAAAGATTGGTGTTGGCGCCACATGAAATTGCTTGAAAAAGTATTTAGTACTGTGTCGCTATTAACAGACTAATGAAGAAATGGTGGACTCATGGAACAAACACCGGCTAACTCTCATAACAAAGGTGCAACTTTTATCTCAGTAGCTTGGCCTGGCTTTTCATGTGGTGCTGTTGTGCGGTCGGTGCTGAATTGGTTAGGCCTTGCTCATTCTGGTTTTGAGGAAGCGCTGGCAAAATGGTGGCAATATATCAAAGCCAAAATATTGCTATTTCTGCTCAATTCTGGTCAAATTAGCATGCGGTTTTGGAGGCGGAGCTCAAATTACCGAATTACGTGCCAAAAGGTGCCCGAAATATAGGCCGTCCTTGCACAATAAGTCTATGAAGCTCGTGGTGGTGCCGCGAAGTTGTCCAAATGATCGCAACCTCTGAATTTCGTCGTCAAAATTATATAACTGCAAGCTGCACGTAATCTTTCAAGACCCTGTTGAAACGTTCCACCTGTCCGTTACTTTGAGGGTGATAAATCGATGAGCAGGAGTGCTTAATTCCGCGCTTTCTGAGAAAATCCTCGAACTGGGTAGACTTCAGTTGCGGTCCATGATCTGTTAATATCTCATCTGGGTACCCCTCTCTGCTGAACACTGCTATCAAGAATCCGATTACAGCATTACTTGTCACACTTGAGACAAAGGATACCTCAGGCCACTTGGAATAAAGGTCAATCAACGTTATTGCAAACTTGCAGCTCTCCCTAGCTCTTGTAAAAGGACCGACAATGTCCAGCGCTAGTTTCTGCCAAGCACGCTCAGGTAGCGGAATGGGTTCCAGTGGTGCTACTGCGGGCTTCGCTGACTTATCTGCCGCTTGACAGACACTGCAAGACGAGATTGCCTGCTCTACTTGTTTGTCGAGTCCTGGCCACCAATACTGCTCGCGAAGCCTCTGCTTTGTGCGCACAATTCCTTGGTGACCTTCATGCGCCGATTCCAGGAGCGTTGATGTCAATGCAGCTGGTATGACCAGGCGCTCATCCCGCAATAGAAGGCTGTCCATAACTGCCAACTCATCCCGTACGTAGAAAAAGGGCCGCAACTCAGGCTGAAGACTGCATTTCGCCGGCCACCTAGTTGTTACGTAAGTCATCACCTGCTGTAGCAGCAAGTCGGATTGAACAGCTTCCTGAAGTTGTGCCTTTGTGATGCAGGTGGAAACAAGAGACACAACTTCTTCCTCTTGTTCTTGTACGTTTGACAGAGGCAATCGTGATAGAGCATCCGCCACCTTGTTATCACTTCCACGGTGATATAGTACATCAAAATTGTAGTACAGTAAACGTGCCGACCATCTTGCAATTCGGGTAGACCGGCGGCCTGTGCCCCGGGATGAGAGGAGAGTAACCAGAGCTTGGTGATCAGTTCGTAGCTCGAACTTCCTTCCCCAAAGAAAAACGTGCCAGTGTTCACACGCCCATACGCATGCGAGTGCCTCCTTTTCTCCCACCGAGTACTTGCGCTCTGCTTGCGACAGCGTTCGAGATGCGAAGGCAACGGTGCGGAGTTCATTTCCGTACCTCTGTTGTAGCACTGCTCCCAGACCGTGGTCGGAAGCATCTGTAGTCACTACCGGAAGTAGCGAGGGGTTAAACATGTGCACGGCCTTGCTTGTTGCGAGTAGTTTCTTCACCGCACGGAAGCTTTGAGCAGCCTTGTCGCCCCAGGAAAAAGAAGCTCCTTGACGAAGTAACTCGCGAATAGGCTCCACGACGTCAGCAAAGTGAGGAACAAACTTGGCATAATAGCTGACAAGTCCAAGGAACGAACGTAGCTCTGTGGTGTTCGTGGGCGCTGGGGCATGAACAATAGCTTCAACTTTCGATTTCAAGGGTGACAAGCCGTTGTGGCTGACGACATGTCCCAAGAATGTCAGTTCTTGCACATTGAACAAGCACTTTTCGTTAAGCCGCAGGCCAGCCGCTGAGATGCACTGAAGAACATCATGAAGGTTTGCAGAGTGCTCAGCCGCAGATTTACCGTAGACGATAATATCGTCTATGTAGCAAAGTACACCCTTGCAGCCTCTCAGGATTGAAGTCATCATCTTCTGGAAAGCGGCTGGTGCAGAGGCGAGGCGAGGCCGAAACACACTCGACGGAACCGAAAAAGACCGTCATGCGTAATGAATGTCGTCAGATTGCGGCTTTCAGGCGTTAATTCCACTTGATGGTAGGCTGATGCCAAGTCGATTTTTGAAAAGTGTGTTGCCCCTGCTAGCTGATGTAGTAGGTCGTCACTATGTGGAAGAGGAAATCCGTCAACGATGATAGCTTTGTTGGCTTCCCGAAGGTCCACACAAAGCCGAATGCTGCTGTTCTTCTTTCGGACCACTACCACCGGAGAAATCCATTCAGAAGCATCCACTTTCTCGATTATGCCTGCTTGCTCAAGCCGCTGCACTTCAGCAGAAACTTGTTCCCGAAGGGCCAGAGGAAGTCGACGTAGCTTAGCGGCCACTGGGGTCACATTCACCTTGCGGTTGATGTGATGAGCAAAGCCTTTTACTAGTCCTGTCTCATCTGAGAACAAGTGGCTGAATTTCTTGCGAAATTCCAGAGGTAGAAGGTCGGAAGCAACACTTTTCATTTGCAGGCATTTCAACTCAGCCCCATGTATATGCAAGTCCAGGCTGCTGATGGCGTCCATTCCAAGTACTGCGGTTCCCTGCTGTACAACATACAGGAGAATAGGGACAGTGCGTTGCTTGTAAGCAACGGTAGCGGAGAAACATCCCTTCACTGTGATCTTCCCGTTAGAGTAATCCAATAAAGCAACAGCAGGTGGTAGCAACGCTTTCCTACTTTGAAAATGCTTCATGTAAATGTCCTCCGTTATTATGGATACCGACGACCCTGTATCTACTAAAAAGTTCACAGGAACGCGTTCAACTTGCAGTTCGATGAAAATGCTGAGGCGCGAAACGCCGGTCGAGACATGTAGCAGCGTCACACGATGCTCGGCGTCCGCTTGCACTTGCGTTACGCGTTGCTCGGCGTCCTCTTGCACTTCCCTCACGCTCTCCTTAAATTCTGAACTGCGGCACATAACCTGAAAGTGACCTGCTTTTCCGCACCCAGAGCATTTCTTATGTTTAGCCTTGCAATTCGGCGAATTTGCCAAATGTCGAGTAGACCAACAGCGGTAGCAACGACGCTGATTCGTATCCCTTGCAGACGCCGGCTGCGTCTGTTGGCGTTTCCGCGGCGAGGGCATGAACTCATTACGGCGACCGTCACGCGACTTCGACGCCGAAGCGCCTGAATGTCGTACATACTTCACCTCCTCCGCTGCGCCGAACTCTCGAAGGCTCTTCAATGTTGCTTCGTAATGTTCTGCTATTGTAACTGCCCTGTCCAAGGTCAGCGTTGCGCCTTCGAAAAGGAAACGCTCACGAAGCCTGTCCGATGCGATACCAGAAATGAGTTGGTCGCGGACAGCTATGTCGGAGGATCCCTCGAACTCACAGTTCTTTGCTAGTTCGCGTAAATTAGCAATGTAGACATCAGTAGGCTCACCCGGATTTTGTATCCTCTGTTTGAAGCGGTGCCGTTCGACAAGCACATTCGTCGTGGTTGAGAACAGGCGGTCACAAATGCACAGCGCGTCTTGAAATGAGTCTTCCGCCGCTGTAACTTGACTTGTAGAAGTAGTATGCTGATCTGGGACTGGCACCGTGGGAGTAGTAGCAGACAGAGTAGTAGCAGCGTTCATCGACGCGTTGCGGAAGTTACGTTGCCCCTCGACGCCAAGCGAATGCAGAAGTATGGCTCTCCGCCGAGAAGCAGCAAACTCGGTGGCACCCGACGCTTCCAAGTAGGTAGAAAATAGTTCCTTCCACTGCTTCCATGGTATGGGTGGCTGACCGGGGGTTTCCAGAAATGCAGGCGGAGGCGTAAGTCCCGCGAAAGTCATCGTAAGGCCTAGCTCGTCGCCAATATGTTGTATCGTAGGTGTAGAGTAGCTGGGTCAGGTGGCCAGGCGCACCGAGCCACACTCGGGGGGGCCCTCCGTCCCAAAAAGAACAACCACGACTTCAAACGTCTGCGATCACATCCCTCGCTTCTCTGTGTGTGTCCCTTGACAGCACCAGCCTTTTTATTGCCATTATGACGTCACGTATGACGTAACAACAAAACCGAAACTAGAAACAAAACCAACTGCACAACAACACAACACCGTGTAATGATCGCACCTCGATTTTGCCGCAGCGATATGTCGTGTGCCAAGTCTAGCTAATATTGATCGCGCTTACCATCTGTCGAATGCTATGTGAACGACTCTTCAAGAAAACCAAGCGGTCTGCACGCACCAAACATTTTAAGTGGATGCCTCATTTCATTACTTTCATCACTTTCCGCACTTCCATGACTAAAAGAAAGCTGCAACTAAACTTGCTTTTATTATGTGTAGGCTTTATAATGGTTGTGGTCAACAACAACAAAAAAGGCGCCTTTCGATTCTTCTCATCTGCACTCGTGGGCACGTAACAAATCGCGAGCGGCAACCATAGTAGCCATGTTTACACTGATACGTTAAAAGTGTGCCCTATTCATACGCCGACGCTTCTAACACAGCTAAGATATTCACCCACCCTTAGCGGAAACGTGCCGTATTAGGATAGTAGTGAAGACAGATGCCACAGTTTCCGCAGCATGCCGGCCATATGTTTCTATGTCACTGGCAGCTAAGTGTGCCCATCTGTTTCTGTCCCCTCAAAGTGGACATGGCTACGATATTAACGATATTATTCATTACTGATACCGAAGAAACTGTTTCAATGTAGTAATGTACTCGCAAGAATAAAAAAAAAATCTCGTTCGGCGCGTTTGGCTTGCTCCGCCAGCCACCATTTTTGTTTTGGTGTCCCGCAGCAAACGGGGGACGAAAAAAATTTTTTTTCTTTTCGCAGTAAATTTAACCCGCGTAATGATCGCACCCCTGATTTTGCTTCAATTTTTCTGACAGAAAAGTGCAATCATTATGCGAGTAAATATGGTAATATGTCCGAATTGTTAGTAAGCGACTGTGTAGGATATGTTGAAATAAGTGGCTAAATAGAAGAAATTGCATGTGTAGTTGTCATGTGCAGTTCTCCAACAGGCTCATTGTGTCGTGGGTCACATGTGGGATGTCGCAGGTATAACTGCAGTGCGAGAGTGATATGCCAAAAAAAAAAGAAGAAAAAAATTGAGGTGGGAAGTTGTCACATTGGCTTTCATATTGCATGAAGAGCACTTAGGTCTGATAAACATTGTACAGCTTATCAGTAACGAATTGTACAACATGTGAAATCCTAAATAATTTTGCTCTTGAAGTTTAGAAGATGCATCATATGCTTAATGACCCAGGTGAAATATGCTCAAGGAAAGCACCACTTGCCATTTGCGTGGGTGGTGGTGTTGTGGTCTGCATAACCAGAGCTTCATACAATGAGAGCCTCAAGTATATCAGTATTTTCTAATACCCCAGCGCTAACTGCTAGAGTGCTGGCGCCTCTTCTTTTTGGCTGTTGACTGTACTCCATTTCATACTTGGCGTGCAACGCTGTGGCATTTATGTATGAAGTTTAGTCATCAAAGTGTCTCATGCCGTGCGTTTCGTGGTCAAGTGGCTTAGACATCCAGTTCTCAATCAGAAGTATGTGGTTGCAACAACTTTGTATAATTTTTTCATTTTTCTTACGGCTGATGGAAATTTGCTTCACAGGAACATTGCTCTGCATCTGTTGATTATTGTATTGGGTTTCTGAGATTGGTACGTGCAACATCACAAAACAGGTGCAGCTATCGGTCTGTCTATGCTTTGCTGCGCACCAACTACGTGTGCTCACACGAGCGTGTGCGTGAGGTTGCTGCAATGGCCTGAAAATGAAATACTTTATTTACTCGCATAATGAATGCGCTTATTTTCCCAATATACCAAAGCAAAGTTGGGAGGTGCATTTGTTATACGGAGTAAATATCATGGAAACGTTTTCAAAACAACAAAAATTGCAAGTCTGCAATGTTTTGGAGCATGCATAAGATCACCTTTCTTTGCAGTAAAAATATATGGACACTGAAACCTCGTTAAACCGTAGTTGGCCAGAGCTCGGAAAAAGTATGTACTAAACGGTAGTACTGCTTAACCGAAATAGCATGAGTGGGCGACACTTACCAGCCAAAAATGGAACTCTGAAAGAGTGCGATGAATGGGCAAAAACATGCAGTATTTATTCACTTTGCATGACAAAAGTCTTTTCGTTTGATGCCGTGGTGGCCTAGCAGCGACGACAACGGGCTCAAACTTTCCGATTGTGATTGTCTAATTGATTTTGCACGCTGTGCACAAGGACACCTGACTAACGGTATAAGTCAGTGCTACACAAGTACTGAGGCTGACACAAGCGAATCGCAGAGCATGATCGCATGCTTGAACACGGTAGAAAATTACATAGTTATGATGTCTGCGCGGTTGACTGCATGACGTGGGAACAAGCAGACTAAATGGAAGTACATTTCTATTTCTGCGATGCGAAGTAAAACAAAAACATGCAGACATTCAGTTTGTGTGTTTTATTATTTCTCTAAGCTTTAATTCATCTGTTGAAGCAACATATTGTAGAAGTAACAGATGTTGCTTTGAATAATTGTCGAAGTCATGTGTCAGCACGAGCGATGTCACAGCACAAACACGTGTACGTAGGTGCAGTGGCACACTAACGTCGCCCTCCGGCTTGGAGCACGGTGGCCATGAGGAGAAGGGCAAACGGCATTCGGTTTGAAATTTCAGATCTTTCTGCGGTGTGTAGAGATATACTTTGCAGGCACAATGATTATTGCACATTGTATGCTCTACACTTGTCAGCTCAAAATGGCCAGGCCTGGTGAGGGGCCCTTTAAAAGGGTCCGGAACCACCCCTTGGGCTTAGAAAAAAAAACAGTCTGTGGATAGCCTACCCTACTGTGAACACCTCACCCAAATTTCACATTTATGCGCAGTGCGTGGAGCTCACAAGTGGAGTTCAAAGTCTCATTTCTCAAACTCTTTTCAAATGAGGCCTTGTCCCCGCCCTCTTCGAAGCTGGGGTGGTTTGCATGTGTCTTCATATGCAATATTCCCGTAGAGGGCTGCTATTGGCTGATAGCTGACACCAATCGAGAAGGGTTTTTGGATCAGACTTTTCCTTTCTACGGTTGCTGTGTATGTTTATTGATGCAGTTTATAAACAGGCTTAATAAGCTAAAATCTGCTTTCGAATTTTGATAAGAATAACATACTTCAGGATGAAGCTATCCTCTGCTCACACTTGGCTGCACCTGCCTGCGTAGAAAGTAAACTTTGACCACCCTGCTTTTCGGTGTTGTAGCCATTAGGTCTCACTGATTTCCATTGGTTTCGAACACTCAACTAGCCTGGAACCATGCGAAACTTGAGGTCAAACCACACATACGCTTGCCAGCGTTTGCTCACTCCTGCAGGCCGCTCCTGGGTCTGCCTTTGGTAGGCATCGCTTCGTGTTGAGCTATTGACAGCACTTCAAAATGCAAAAGTTGGACGCAGCTACTATCCGTTGGTCAAGCTGGTGCAGGACAAAGCCAGTCCACACCATGTAGCATGGCCAGACTGGAGCACACGAGTATGAGCGCGGACTCCCGTCCTGTTCTGCACTAAGCAAATGCGGCACATATGCACTACAGTTGCATGTAGCTGCAGTCTGCTAGGTAGCAATAGATACTGTGGCTGCTGCGACAAACCTGCTCGATGAGGACAACAGCGTTTGGCGTGTTGTAAACACCATAATCGAGCATAGTAGCATCTGCGTGAACATCCAAAATGAAATACAGTATGAACTTTGCATAACAGTGACGCTCAGTAGGCGGATGGTGTGGGCAAACCTCGCTCCACTGTAGCCTTCGCAGTGCAAGGCATTCAAGAAGGAACAGGAGCACCGTAAAGGGGGATCATAGGCAATTTTTGGTTACCAGTAATTCCGCTTCTGCAGAACCTATTGAAATACTTTTTGCGGCAAAGTATTTCTGAAACAGTCTACTTTAACTTTATCATTTCTCAACTTCAATAAAGTGTGGTTCAGGGCTTCCTTAAAGGGGCCCTGAATCACCCCTTGAGCGTGGTAAGCAAACACATTTCTGCAAGTACATGACAGCTGTGAACATTTCACCCAAGTTTCGTAGTTATACATGGCACGTGGAGCAGCCCATAGACAGCAGTGATTAGGCAATCATTTTTGTCACAAATTACTTGCACACACACCCTGCTAAATCTGTCAAAAATAATTGTGAAACAGGGAGCGAAAGTTCTTAGTATGTCTCTCCCATCCTGTTATTGCTCTAAGGAACGGACCTTTGTCAGACTCCCATGCAAACGAAACAAATGGGGAAGGTGTGGCATGGCCTTTGAGAAATAATAATTTAGGAGGTGCAACTTAACTCCTTCCCGCGTCCTCATAATGTAACGCAGGAGCGTGGCAGCAGAGGCCATGACTGTGCCGTGCTGGACACTTGACATATGGTCACATGACGGTTCGTTGAAGCGATACAGCAGATGCGTGGAAAGTGGGAAGCGCAGGGCGCGCTCTTGTCATCTGCTCTTGCGGGGCTGTTTGATGCCAAAACGCTGCCCTTGCATTAGGTAGCTATAGTTCGAGCACACTAGCTCCTAATAGTACTCTTAACAAGTACTGTCCATCTTCGCTCGTTTGACGCTGCTTTCGCGGGAAGCCTGTTCGGAGCTCATTTTGCAACCATTCTGCTCACAAAATGCTTTTCGCAGACTTAGTCGCTTTTTCTCAGTTCTCAATCCTCTCTTCCAATACCTCTCGCCTATTCTTGTAGTCGTTAAGGGTCATTTGGAGCTTTGAAAGTTAGAATGTGTTCCGCACAATACTTATATCCACTGTTGCACTTTGGGATGAAGCATTGACGTTCCATTGTCGATTATTAGAGAAGTTAACATAGTGAACACTTACATTGTAGTGGAAGCAGTAGAGAAACTGCAGAACTTGCGAAGTGATCATTCTGTTCTGCTGGTCCGTCTATCCATGTCTGCCAAATTGTGTGCAGGAATATAACTACATTTTGTTTCCCTGCACAGTAGGTATGTATCGCATACTCTGAGCGGCATTTTTTAATGGCACATGTTAACTAGAACAAATTCTCATCTTTCGTTAAGTTTAAAAATTTAAAAAGCATTAAGCGTAGTTTTCTATGCACCTGGCTATGATTGCATATTGTCCGCTCTTTCAAGTGTGCTAGTTTCTTGCTCTCATTGGAACATGAAAAAAATGTGATCGTAAATATTGACCCTTTTCACGGTGATCCCGTGGGCACTGTCATGTTTGATTGTGGTGACGCGTCCATTGCTTGCCTCGGCTGTCTCCGTTGCCTCTTTGTTTACAATGGATGTACATGACGCCGGTGAGGCTCTGCAAACCTCTGCTTCGGCGGATATCGTAGAGGGTGACTGGGTAGACGACACATGAAGATTTGGCTACAGCTTCAAAGGACATGTAAGCGCTTTCAGAGCTCATCACACTTCGTACAAATGGTACGAGAAGCATAAATTGAGCTTGCGATAAAAGTGGGACTAAAGATCTATTCCAAGCTATCCTAACTTTCCATTTATGAATTGAATCAGTATCACTAAGTTAAGGTTTGTTCTTTATTTATTTAGCTTGTCACATTTCTGACTCAGTAAAGTTCCCCGGGTGGTCACTATCAGATTGTTTATTTTCTGCCTGATTGCTCGCGGGTGTGCTCAGTTGTAATAGATTTATTCTTACTGGTCATAAGGCTTGTAACGTAGATGTTCTGTATGTTGTAATAGCTTGTAGCAAATACGTATTATCGCTAGTCACTAGCTTACTCTGATGACCATTACGAAACATTCAGCTTCAAACATTCATGTTTTGTCGGTGTAGTAGCCGTTGCTCATGCTTTGGCACATTGATTCAAGTGTGCACCCACCGACTCATTCTTGATATGTTGACAATGGAGTGGGCGTAGGTTTTGTGTGATTTTAGTTCGCGTGCGAGTACTATGCCAGTAAGCGGCGGCGCTACTTCCTATTGTAACAAGCGGTACTTGGTTTTAATTTTAATTGCCGACGTTCCAGGGTTGAAGTCCTTTCTTTGGAGTTTAGCAATACAGCACCGGTGTATGAGTGATCCTTTTTTCTTTTTTTTTTTTTTTTTAAAGAGAAAATATGTGCATTGCAAAAGGCTGCACAGGCAGTTCTTGTGTAGCAGTGGCCACACAGATTGATTTCCCTTTAACATACCACATTTTGCAGCGTGAATTATGCACAGTACATTAGCGAACACCCAGTTTGCATTTCCGACAGCTTGATCACACAGAAGCAGGGCAGAAGAGGTAATGTTTTCGTATTCGTGCGCTTTCGCTGAGGCAACATGCAGCACGCCGCTGAAAGTGCCATCTCGTTCCTCTAGAGCAAACTGCTTCGTGAAAAGGGACAATAAATCTTGAGGACAAATACTGGTACATAAGTGGTCTATAAGTTTTTTTAATTCCTCATGCACAAACCATGCTAATGTTAAACTTTTTTGGCGGCGTCTGACAACCTAACGCAAGCGGCCAATAGCAGACGATGCTGTGCGCCGGCAGAGACCGCAGCCACCTGCGCACTGCTTAAACCGGGAGGGACAACAAAAGTAGTTCCTTGCAGCACTGCAAGCGGCACTGCACCTCTGTTTGCCGACCCGTGATACCATGTCTGAAGCTCCGCACCTCCTCCTCACCTACTGTGACATTATCGCGACTCATGCTGGCACCTGCCCATAGTTTTGCCTCCTGTTATTCTTTGTCCGTGGGTATGGCATTGTTAGCTGCATCACCTCCACTGAGGAGAACAGATGAGTTGAAGAAGGTAAATACTGCACTCCCAATTTCTCTGTTAAAGGGGCCATGAACCACTTTTTGTCAAAGTGGAGAAAGGTATGTGAATTAAAAATATGCTATTTCAGAAAACTTTGCTGCAAAAGGTACTTCAATGCGTTCAGCAGAAGCGGAGTTCTTGGCAGTCACACACAACCTCTGCTCTGCCTTGCACTGTGAAGGCTACGGCGCAGTGGGGTGTGCCCACAACGCTCCACCTTTTATATGTCACTGTGGCGCGCAGTTCAACTTTTATTTTGGATGTTGACGTAGACACCATGACTTCCGATTTTGGCACCTACTACATGCCAAACGTAAGCCAAATGTGGTTGTCCTCAGCGAGCCGCAGTGCACTTAGCCAGTGGACCGCAGCTACCAATGGTAGTCACGTATGGGAATCCGCTTTATTACGAAATAAAGTGTAAGCCTGCCTGCAGTGAATGTGTTAATGGGACACTCAAGACCATGTTATACTTAATTTGCTTCAGAAAACTTGCATAGGATATGTTACACTATGTTGCTCAGGTTCTATATGATTTTAAGCACATGCTACCAAAGTAAAATGGGGTTTTAATGAAGGTGTAAAATGAATTTTTACATCCTGCACTTACAATGGCATACCAAGTGTTTCATGTATTAATTTGAACCAAACTTCTCAAAATAGTGTACACTTTAGAAAAATAAGAGCAGTTGCATATTTTTCGTAGTCTTCTTAAGTTACTCACACTATTTTTGAAGTATGACTTAGCTAATTATTTATGCAAATTGACCATTTGTTTTAGGGCCTAAATTTTATCTGCAATGTCAGTGCTTGGAAACACAGTTAGGTTCTTTCCATGATATCTTTTTCGCGGTTCTTTTTTCTGGGCTCTGAAGAGAGGTCATGAAATATGGAGAGAGCAAAAAAAAAAATCAATACTCTGTCACGTCTAAATTGCAGAGCTCTTAATAGGGCTTCCAAAGAACAAAACTGGCATGTGTGCCGAAAGCTGACAAGTGTGTTTGCATCCATGTTCAATGCTAGCCAATCTCATCATTTAGGTTTGTGGCCAATAAAACCCATTTATCATCATCATTAGGTTCGTGGCGGATTTTGATCTTCACAACAAAGGTGCTTAGGTATGCAAGTCACCATTACTGATCGCTTGTTTTGCGATGGACATGCAGGCTTCATTTCTTCACAGCATTATTGATAGTACTGCCATCCAGCTGCAGATAACTTCGCGCAAACAACTTTATTTGGTATTTCTGAGCGTGCTATATAGTTTTTGAAATATGACTTATTCCGTAAAATGTGCACTAAAATTTTGCATGATTAAACATAATTGGCTAACCAGTCACTTCAAAACATACTCTGAGGAACCGAAGACAATTACAAACAGTATACTGTTGGTGTCATTCGTCTAAGGTGTACCACTCTATTTTTAAAGTTTGATTCAAGTTACATGAAATGCATGATATAAGCCATTCATGAGCAAGATACTGGTGATGTTGCACTGGATGCTACCTGAGCAATTCGCCCTTCGACTTGGATCTTGCTTCGTTATGTTGGCTAGCTAGCTAGGCATCAAACAGAATATAGGTGGGCGGGGAGGCACCTTCATGAAAAGCACTTGACATGGCTCATCTGTTTACTGAAGTCTGTCACGAGTGCGCATAGGAGACCAGTTTCAGAGATGGCGCATTGTTTATTTGTGCCAAGAAAGATACAGCTCTTAAACTATTTCATTTGGCACATATAAATGCATGTCCATCCCTCCACGTTGAGACTTTGTTACAAGGTTTCAAATCCAATTCTCAGTGCAGAGTTGAGGTCTCGTCTAGCGTCCAGATTATGCACCACGGGAGACCCCATTAAAAAGGTTGGGCATCAGGTCATTCATCAGCATGCTGCTTGCAGGGACTTGTGCAGTGACTTCTTACGAGTACGAATATGACAAAGTATGTTTTCTGTGATAACCGAATTGGAAACGGTTGCATTGAATGTTGGCACAGTCAACAAAACTAAAGTATCAACCTTAGGGTATCATACTCGTACAAGCTTCTGCACTTCTAAGGTGTCAACCAGCCAGATGTGTGTTCCATTGCAACAGTTCTTAGTAGCACCAATGGAGTCCTTAGCTGTTGACTCTTTCCGGATTTTATAGACTTGGCTCTCCAATATTGAAATTCACTTTAGTGTCCCTTTAATAGTGAATTGATGAAGGGCACAGCACTAGAAGCTAATCACACGCCTGTTAGACACAGCCAGTGGTTCATACTATGTTGTGATATGCAGTTTTTTTTCTCTCCCCCTCTTTGATTTTCTTAGCTTGTGTTGGTGTTTTTTGCCTGGATTCTTTTGTGGGGAAGCAGTCCTTTATCACAAGCTGTTTACACTGTCTTTGTATCTTAAATGCAGGAAAAAATTTTGCAAGTCTAAGGTATACGTCCTAGAACAAAGAGATGCAATCTGCAATGAAGGAAACGTGATAATCTTAGGGCATAGCAAGTCTTGACTTGCTGTTAAACTTGTTCTACAGGGATAGTTTAAGATGAAAAGTTCTCAAAGTACATGTGCTGCTTACATCTATCTAACATCGAACATACTTTTCACCATTGCATAATTGTACTGGAAGCCACTTGCTGAAGTATCATGTATTCTGGACTGTACACGCAAATGTTGCATGCAGATGGCTCAGTTTGATGTGTTCACCAATGTCATGGCGTAGATACTCTCCGTAGGTTTTTGTCGCTGATAATGTATAGTTTATAGCTTATTTATGGATCTCAGTGCAGATAAACATCAAAACTTGCCATATTTCTTGTATGGGAAGCAAATTACAGAAAATTGAAAAACAGTCTTTTGTGGTGATGGCATAGGAACATTTTTGAACTTTCTCTTTTCAGGGGACGCAAACGGTTTGTTTCAGAGGGAGATGGAGGTCGCCTCAAAGAGGATGCTTACTGAAGAGGACCCATGGTCCCATTTGCAGTGTACAATACCCTCTGGAGATGTCCCCCCCCCCCCCCTTTCTTTTTTCTCTTGCATGTTGTTTTGCCTCCGGCTAGAGGTGTTTAGAAATCATTTCATGGCACCATTCTTCATACACTGCTGTGTTGGACAACACTTGTTACTGGATGGGCTTCTGTGCCATGTTGTACCCTCTCTGTACCTGCAGGCGTTTTCCATTAAACGTCTACCAAGTCACCGAGTGTCTTGTCAGTGCACAGTTGAGGCTATGAAGTTTCATGTAGATTAAGAAGTTAGCATGTATAATTTCAAGTTGGCTGCCCTCCCCGTTCTTGTACTTGTAGAACACATGTGAGCAAACTGCTTAATCAACTGGCTATGGTATTGCACTCCTGAGCTCAAGTTTACGAGTTAGATCCTAGCCACAGAGGCTGTGTTTTGACGGGGGTGGAATGCAAAACACTTGTGTGCTGTGTATTGGATGCATGTTAGAGAACCTCAGGTGGTCAAAATTAATCTGGAGTCCGATGGCGTGCCTCATAATGTCATTGTGGCTTTGACACATAAAACACTAGGTTTTAGTTGTTTCTAAACTAATGAATACATGGGGGCGAAATGCGAAAACACCTGTGTACTTAGATTTAGGTGCACGTTAAAGAACCTCAGGCGGTCGAAATTTCCGGAGTCCTCCACTACGGCGTGCCTCATAATGAAAAAGTGGTTTTGGCACGTAAAACCCCATAATTAAAAAAAAACACTAATGAATACACAATTAACACAGCAAGCTGGGCGAGTTAGTAACTGAACATATTCCTAGGGGTGGGCAGTGCAACCCGTACGAAGGACAAAAGGAAGTGCAACTGTGCTCGTATCGTGCACTTCCTTTTGTCCTTTGTCCGGGTCGCACTGCCCACCCCTAGGAATATGTTAATGAATACAATTGGCATTATCTTGTAACAAATATAGACTGTATGAAATTGTTCCAAATTCAAATGCCTATTTTCTGTCCTGTGTAAAAAAAAAATAAAAAAGTTGATGAAAGCCATTTTTGATTGTTGAAATCATTGAGAAAGAAAAAAACTACGTATATGAAGGGCCATGGCATGTATTGATTGGTGGGGTTAAATGATCCCAAAGTGATAAGTTATGAGATGCTGTAGTGGAGGGCCTTGGAATTTTAGCCACCTGGATTTTCTTAGTGTGCACACATAGCTCACTACACAAATGTTTTTGCATTCCAATCTTGTCAAAATAGCTGCAGCTTATTGAACATGCAAGCTTGTGCTTGGTAATGTAACGCCCTAGCCACTGAGCCAGCACAACAGCTTGGCATGAATAAATAGAATACTTACTTTTTAGGATTGTATTTGCTGCAAGATTTCGTGCCATAATTTTCAACCATGCAGAAGAAATAAGGTGGACAAGAAAAACGGAATCTTACTTCTGTTCAGTGAATAAAGTGCTAGCTAGTTTTGGAATTTTATTGCAAAGCAAAGTGGCCTCTGCGAATAGCTGGTGTCCGAAACATGGTGGCCATGACGTCACTTCCAACGCCTGCAGTACTCAAATATATGGCCTTCAAGATAAGTTTCCATTACTCCCGAGGGATTGACACCTGGGGGCTGAAATGTGGGCACCACCTATTCGTGAGCACTTCACCATACAGTGGCTTCAGCTGCAAACCAATGTCAAGCAACCAGCATGTCACCAGCAAAAAAGGGATGGTGATGTCCTGTTGCACTCTTGAACATTTTTTTAATGTACACGTTTCTTATGCAAAAACTGAGACTACTAACTGGGACAAACATATCCTCTCACTTCGACATTTTTGCGATTCTCAAGTTGCATAAACCTTAGTTTTCTTGTTTTTTTTCCAGTTCTGTTAGCTTTAAGTGGTTGTGGAGTCGTTTGTGGTTGCCGGGGTGTTAGTTGTGCAGCAATGGCTTACAATGGAACATGCTCCTATGACGTGACAGAGGTGAAGTCTTGAAAATGGCAAAAGTTCTGCTTTGATATCCTTATATAACCATGTCACTTCAAAAAAGTTTTGTGGAAATTCACTGGATTAATTTTCGGCCTTGCCCTTAGATTGTATTCATATGTTTTGAACCACAGTTGGTAACAACTATGTTAAAGTAACCATTTGAAAATTGGTGTGCCAGAGCTTTCATCCATGAGCACATGCATTGCAGAAGACAGGACAGTATGTGGCCACACAGCGAGCCAGCCCTGAGCACTGGCATCTCTGCTGCCAGTGAGCTCTGGTTTGAATACAGGAAGGACCAAACTGAGCAGGAGCAGGCAAGTGTGTGGCTCGAGCTTTGTTAAATGCCAATGGTGGTGGCATTACTAGAAGCCCAGGAAGAGCTGCGTCTGTCCGCTGCGACACCAGATGCTGTCCGACTTGCCAAATATGTGCATTCATTTTTGCATGCTGAAAACTGCTGGTCCTATGTGTTCCTACCCTTCAAGAACTGTACGTTGTGTGCAGAGGTAATATTTATTCTCTAGGAATTACTAAGTAGCTCTGCTCTTGAGCTGCTTCAGCAAAGCTTTCTGCTCATTGGGCTACATGTCACCTGGCACAGTAGAAAATAACTCTCCAGAAGCAGTACGTCTGTTCGATTTGTCTGCACCATATGGAGTAGTTCATAAGGTGGTGCACCCTGCCATTTGTTTCAGCAGCATAGCCTGCTGCCCTCTTGAATCTGCTATTCATTTTGAAAAGTGCAGGACAGGTTAGCAATTTTCTGAACGCTTTCTGATGGCAGAGCAGACTTGGTGCAGGTGTACAGTTGTTGAGCAGCAGTGCACTGAATTGTACAGCACACTGGCACAAGTGCTGTGGAAGCCCTGCTTATGCTGGTTTGCTGCATTCATGCAACGCTTGCTGGTGAGAATGTGCATCTTGCATCTAAACGACACGTCGCATTGCGTATTTGCCCATGATATAGCTGTCTGCGTTCGTCAAACCAATCCTACTTCAGATTAAGCATGCCCCGGAAAACAGAGAAAAAAAAAGGAAAAGCGGTATGTTCACTAATAAAGGCACGACAAGTTTACAAGGTGATGTTCTACAGCATGTTGTGTTTAGAGGTATGCTGTCCTATAGTCCATGGCACAAGGATGGTTAGCCGTTAATGGCGTGTTAATAAATATTTCTCACTGGCAGAGCCCATGTAGTTCTGTGCCCATTTGTGTGCGTTCATTGTTGCTTCTAGCACAAAAGGGACATTGCTGTCTGTAGCCTTTAAGGTCAAACACCTAGTTGGCATACCTGCAGGTGCGGGGCATTATCTGCCTCATACCTGCAGTACGGGTGCCATATGTGCAGTGTATGTACTGTGCCACTACTGGTGCCTGCATCGGGCATGAGACTGAGCTTAAGCCATGTGCTTGTCTGTGCTTGCCAAGTTTGGTCACCATGTATGCAAGAGACTTGGCTTTGGTAGGCATTCTAGGTCGGTTCAATTTACCTGCACGACCGGAACCAGTTCAGGTGGTGCTGCACCCTGTCATTAGTTTCAGCAGTGCAGCAATGGCGCCATCTCGGGTCTGCCATTTTTATACTAGCACAGGCAGAACGATGGGGATACAGAAAGGCACATCAGACAAACATGTTTGTTTGAAAGAGTGCAGGGCTTCATGATTTTGCTGCACCCTCTCTACTAGTAGTCAGTGCAGACATACAGGCTGTGGTACAGATGCAAAGCAATAGACACGGTACACGACCTGTTGAAACCCTTTATGCGCGTCTTCTGTGTCTACGCAAGTGTGGGGTTTATATTTACACCTTGGAAGCTGATCATACCAGCGGTTCAGGACCTCAAAATTTACGCACTCGGTGCACATTAGTTGAACAAAACGTAACACCTCCCACGGCAGCTGGATTAAAAAAAAGTGTGGCCTGCCACATGCATCATGGGAAACGTCATCGTCCGCCATGGCGCCACCAGTCTGGGACTGTTGCCTGGGGTTGGCATAGAAAATGCGTGAGGAACGCGCTATGAACGCTGTCGCCTGTGGAAACAGACGCGCCCTGTCCCCGACTGTTAGCGACCGAGAATGCAACTATGGCCGAGGCATTTGCTCCCATTGTAAGCCCGCCTGACATGGCAGGCCGCACATTTTTTTTTTACCATCGGCCCTGCACCTGCGCTGTGTTTGCACTTTGGCACTTGTTTCTAGTGTCGCGCTGTGCCTGCACCACAGAAATTGAGCTGCACAATTTCTGAACTCTGTGAACCCTCGTGAACTGGCTCACAGTGGTGCAGGCGAATCAAATGGACTTCATGTGAGCAAGGCTCAAATAATGCCCATGAAGACCACGTGGGCACAGGTGAGTGTCATTGTTGCTCAAGGATAAGAATGTGTTAGTTCTGGAAAAATGCTAACAAGCATGTGTACTCGAGAAAAAATATTTCTGTAGATCATACAGAACTGATAAATATATCAGATGTTACAACGGTGAAAGGGACAGTATCCAATGTTCATGTATGCAGTCAGCACAAGAGAGTTTCCGCAGTGTTCGACTTGAATGGGTCCAGTCCTCTAGCTAGCTATAGGCAGTTCTCTTGAGGATAGTGGGAATTCCTAATTTTGTGCTGGAATTGAGCCGACTGAATCGGCTTTTATATTTTCACTTTTTTTTTTGAAGCATAGAAAAACATGGAAGATTTCCGCACATAATTATATCTCTTAAGGTGCACTAAATCTTGTAAATGTTGGCACAAAAGATGTATACTTAAGCTTGCAACATAGTTCGTTTCGTATTATTCACATAGCGCACCTTGGCTTTGAAAACTTAAGCAAGCCACGAGTCGGTTGGACAGCTGTGTGCATTTTATCGATGTAGACCACTACTGTGGAAATTTCTGCGATATTGGATTGAAATGGGACAATTGCAATGTTTGCTTGAAAAGTCCTGGTCGTGAAAATGCTTTGGTGCATTTCACTGTTGGAGCAAACAGGAGCTTCATTTATATGGCAATATAGAGTTTTCAGTTTTTATACAGTGGGTATTATAACTGAGGCAAAGACCCGTGCTGTAAAGACACTGATGTATACAATTGGGTGTTTCAGTGACATCTGTGTTGGGAATGCTTATAAAATGTATTGCTTTACGAAAGTCTCCATGACATTGCATATCATTTTCGTCAGCACAGTAAACTCTGGCTACCCTGCACCATTACTGTCTAGCCATGACGGGGACATATTCCCATGTAGACACAACTAGTTTGGATTTGTTTACAACCCACTGCAGTGGCTATGATATCCTGCTGCTGAGCACAAGGTTTTGAATTTGTTTCCCTGCTGCAGTCTCTGCATTCCAATTGGTGCAAAATACATACTTGTGATGTAGATTCAGGTGCACAAGTACCCCAGGTGGTTTTGACTAAGTTTATTGACCTAAATAAATGTACTCCTGCATAGACTCTAGAGGCTGAATGGCAGTCCTGAATTCTTGTTCCCTTGCCAGGTTATTGAACATTGTCTTCTGCATATTAATCTTCAACCCCACTCTTACACTTTCTCTGTTAATGTCCGCAATCATTTGTGGTAATTCGTCCCGTGTTGCTGAACAGGACAATGTCATCAGCAAACCGAAGGTTGCAAAGATATTCACTGTTGATCCTCGCTCCTAAGCCTTCCTATTCTAATGGCTTGAATATTTCTTCTAAGCATGCAGTGAATAGCATTTGAGAGATTGCCTGGCCCTTCTTTATTGTTTCTGCTTGGGAGAAGCAAGGTAACTGTGCAATTTTTGTAGATATTTCCGAAGATATTCATGTATGCCTCCTATACACCTTGATTATGCAATGCCTCTGCAACTGTTGGTATCGCTACTCAATCAAATGCTTTTTCATAATCTATGAAAGCCATATAGAGAGGTTGATTGTACTCTGCACGTTTCTCGATCACCTGATTGATGCATGGATATGATCCATTGTAGAATATCCTGAAGCCAGCCTGTTCTCATGGTTGATTGAAGGCAAGTGTTGCCCTAATTCTATAGGAAATGAAATCTTGGTGAATATTTTATACAATATTGAAAGCATGCTAACGGACCTATAAAGGACTTGTGTTTGTGTACATGTGCAGTAAACTTGGCAGACGGAGGTTCTTGTCACTACGATTAAAAAAAAGCTTGCAAGACTATTTTATGGTCTTTGTGCACAAAAAATTTTCCCCCTTTGTTAGCCTTGCACAAGGGAACTCATTCATGGATTTCCTTAAAACATTTCATGTGTTGCATTTCTTCAGAGGGCATGCGACCAAGTCATTCAAGAAAATGGGAATCTGCGCTTCCAGAAAGCACCACCAGAAAATCCGACTTCCTTTGATATTGTCACAGTACATCTGTCTCGTTTCCAGAAGTCATATGGGCGATGTTCTTAAACTCTTTTCTGTTTTAAACCCTCAAATTCATAAACACAAATTATATATGTGATGTTTCATATATTTTCATGAGGGTTCTTTGTGAGAACATTTGACTAACAATTTATGGACCATTTCTAGTGCAAATATTCTTACCAGAGAAATTGTCTGCTCTTCCATACTCATTTCAAAGGTGGAATGTGCTAATGTTGCTGTGAAAACGAGGCATGGGAGCAATAACTGCCTCTGGTCAAACTGATCATAGTCGTCATCTATCTTCAGAAAAGAGGCCTTTGGTTTACACGGAATCTTTTGATTACAGAAAGAGGTTGTAGAACTTTCTCCATATTTTGATCCCACAATGCCTATCAGCCATTAGAAAAATATGACTAGCCATTAACTAAGGTCATAAAACTTGTGTAAGAATGCAAACATCCTTTGATTCAACTTGCAACAGCCCAAAGCTATGTCAAAGTAGCACAAGGGCATGTTATGAGCTTTGTTACAAAACATACTACCTGTACAGGCAGCACCAATATAACACACTACTGGAAGCATTTATTGTTGATATGTACACGTGGCACCATTTATATCAGCTTCTCATGTCTGTTTTCGCCATAGGTATGATTACAAATATCACTGGCAAGCCTTAACTTGGCCTGAACAATGGTAGTAACAGAAGCATGTGTATGCGTTCATCGGCAATATGCAGGGCAATTATACTCCACTAAATTTGCAGCACGGCGAACAGTATGGTTCCTTTAAAAACTCAACTACTGAATTTACTTTATTACTGTTTTCACAATCTCAACATCTGTACATAACATGTCTCGCTTAAAGCTGCTCCACAACAGGGAGGCTTAGCTACTGGAATCACTTCTCTCTTGCCCCCTTTTGATATTTCAAACAACCTAATAGGGATGAAATGTTAAGCAGCACCACAGTCTCTGGAGTCCATATCGTGACCAAGTGTCTTGGCAAAAGCCAAGCACCACACTGCAGCTTAACTGCTGCACCCAAGCAGTCTGATCCTTGTTTTGAAAGACGAAGGCGTTGAGCTTGTTCTTCATCTTCAAAGGTTGCTTCCTTGCTTATCTCGGCTGGAATGAGATAAGCACCACTCCTGTGGCAGGCTCGAACACTTTTGCCCAAGGCTTGCTGCCATGTGACTAGCTCTTCCGGGCGAGGCACAGCTGTGGTCACGAATTGTAATTCTAGCAGCCAACTGACTGCATGCAGCTCCATGTCCACGGGTCACTTGTTTCCTAGATGGTGCCAGAACGACCTATGGACACACTAGCAACGGCAGTGTCTATACTGGTTGCAGAGCCAAATTCACTTTCTCTTGGATTATGCCTGTTCAAGTTGGCTTTGAAGAACTCGTAGACAGACCAAGAGATTGCTGTACCAGGCATCTGGAACAACACTCGGGCGTGCATTCCCTGCAAATGAGCAGAGCACAAGACGTTTACAATTGCAGTCCAAGCACACACTAAAATGCTAAAGGGTCACTTCATGCATATGAACTTCACATGAGTAGCAGCACTTATACAGTAATAATTCATTAATGAGACATAATCTTCACTGATGTCATACATTACCCACAAGTTGCTTTTAGCAATTTCAGAAGGGAATGCATCCACAGCTGTAGCTCCCTTTCAAAAATAAAAGGTTTCTGTCCATGGCGAAATCAAGTTCAAGTAATGCCCAAGCTCATTGGGTAGAGGCAAAAGGTTTCCCCATACAGTTCCATTTCAAATAAAAATTTGCAACTCTAATTTTTCCTATTTATAATCAACTGGCTAATTGATAGAAAGCATATAATTTAAAACAAATATCCATTTTGCAACCACTGAACACAAATGTGAATTGTAATATGAAATGCACAAATGACCAAAGGCCTCGATTTTACCAGTGGCATGTTATAGAAAGGCTGAAGGTAGAATTGGATCTATTTTTGACAAGACTTCTCAATTTTCAGCACATTTACAAGTCTTGAAAATAAAACTTCGGGAGGAGGTATAATTGAAAATGACCTCTAGTGAGCATCAATCTCCCCAAATCAAGTAAAGCAAAATGTGCACTTTGGCTGACTTGGTTGTACAAGTTTTAATTGAAAGCAGTAGCGGAGACTTTGCATGCAAATACTCTTGGAGTGCCTGATTTACTGCTGCGACAGCTACGCTTATTTAATTAATAGAGCGTTTTACCGAATGAGTGGAGGCACTAACGTGAATGACCTGCATGGTGCAGCCATCTGGTGGTGTAGAGTTCAGCCAGACAAACGCAGAACTAATACTAATAAGATTGTAGCACCATGTGCATAGTTGGTGCTGCCATCTCTTCATAGGCCCCATTAAAGGAACTAAAGTACACAACTCCCTAGTGAATTGCAGCTTGCTCGAGGTATGCGTCATGAGGTGGGACTCCAATGAAAGAGCTATTCTGTTCATGTAGCCCTGGTAACTTCCTTCGGACTGCCACTATGCATATATGACTACCTCAGCATAATGTACAGGAAACTATAGATGGCATACCCATTAAAATACCACAGCCACATGAACTGCAAGAAATGTGCAGCCAGGTGCCATTCTGCAGTTCAAGATGTCCTGGTGAGACAACATGTCTAAAGACACATTACATTCTACTAATTAGCTCACTTTACTGTATTTTACTACTCAGTTTATTCAAGTGAACCTTCATTGCACTTTTTCCATCAGTGCTTTGGCAAAGCTTTTGAAAACATTTAAATTTTTTAGGTGGAACAAATAAAGTTGTTAAACTTCTGCATGCTTTGTCACACCTGCCCTTTTCTTTACAATTCTTAATGCCTTAATGAAGTCTTGACTAAATAGCAGTCTCACAGTAAACAATTTCTTTTTCCAATAAAATGGTCATACCTAGTCGAGTGAAACATGTCCCAATTTATTGAGCTAGAAAAGGGCCAATAATATTTGCACATTCTTTACATGTTTGTGTGAAAATTTCTCAAACAAGAAGCCAAATAACTAGATTAACTTTAGAATGACCTACCCGAAAGTAACCCTTGATGCCACAACAGCTGTAGATGGTGGTTGCTGCATTAATTAGGCCGCTGATCTGAGACTGATGGGTAGTTTTTAGTAGAGAGGTCTCTTGTGTGTTTAGCAATGTCTTGCACACATCCAGCGGTGTGGTGACAGCTGCAGCAAATGCACCAGCCACACCACCAGACACCATGTGTGCCATTGGGTTGTAGGTGCGTCGTTTGTTAGTCACCACCTGCATGAACTCATAGGTGACAAAGTGGACACACTGGAAGGGAATGTTCATGGACAGCTGTGTTGTGTAGCTCCGGTAGAAGGCACGTGCTCCCTCGTGCTGCCATATGTGCAAAAAGCAATCTGTGCATCGCCTGAACTGGCTGTTGTACATCTGCATTCGCTGCTTCACCACTGCAGGAAAAAAAATGTCATTCAAGGCATTGCCAGTTGAATAGAGAGAAAGCGCGAAAAGGCACTTGCTTTGCAAACTCACCTTCGGCTGGGTTCATTATGCTGTCGTGCATCACTGTGGCCAAGCACCCTGCAAGACCTGAAATAAAACATAAGGCCTAAATTGGCAATAGAATTTAGAGCAAAACAGAAAAAGGAATGTGCCTGTTTGTGCTGCTGGGAAGTGAGTGAGCCTAACAATGATGCCAGCAACTAGAACAAGTAATATGTGCCTGCACTTCAGTTTTATAAATAGAATATGCAGCCATGTTCACAAAGCCCAATTCACAATCCCTCCTGTTATTGACTGCTATGACACACTGTTGTAACAATGTACATGCATCAGCGTATCATAGTGCAACATTCATCCCGCCCACATGTGTAAAACAATTACTTATGTGCAACTTGTCAAGAAAAACAGTTTGTTGTTAGCAAACAATGCATCCTATTCAAACCACTGAAGACAATGATTGTGAAACTTATTCCATTTCCACCTCTTCCTCAGCACCACAGTTCACATGTAGTTTGTTTTTCAGCATTTAAGGTATTCACTGTTCATTACAATGTGCAGTCCCAAACTATTATGGATTCAGGTGTCTTAATTTTGTTGCTTGTGAAAAATTATAATTGGAATTGTGTTGATGGCAGCACTGGAAAATTTGGGGGGAAAATCCATACAAAACATTGGAGTGCCTCAAGGCTTCATGTTAGCTCTGCTTTTATTTACTTGGATGCATTACTTTTAAAGTAAAGCTTTCTTTGCCTCTTCCCCAGGGTTTGGCATTCATCATCATTTCCTCGCCTATACTTGTAGACAACTTATGTGGCAATAACAGGAAGGCTACAGAGATAAAGCGCTCTTAAATATAAGTCCCACATTCTCATTCATGTTAGCTTAAGCTGGGGAAGAGAAAACATTACTATCTTGTTAACTTACTTACAACAGCAAAATAAGACAGAATTAATGAAGGAGTGTTAAATTTAACATATCTCTTTGGTTTTTTCTTTCACGTTTGGGCAAATATGAAACTGTCCTACGTTAAGCTACACTGATTCAGTATCTGCTCCAACCAAAGGCACTGTCAAATGCTGCCGGACTACTTCGCGCAGTAACACAGTGTAGAAGCTCCGCCTCTCAAGCTATCCCTTCATTGACAGGGAAAGTTGTTCACAAGTATAGTAGGCAACAACTTGGGCTGCTTGGCATGTGCCTTTGGGTATGTGCATGAATAGACAACTTAGACTACCGGGTATCTGCCCATTTTTGGCCAATTATCTAGAAGTGGTGTGCACCACTGGGACAAAATGGGTATAAAAGCCTTAAATATATTTATGTATCTGTCGTACTTCGCTGTGCATACGCCTCTCACTGACATTCCACCCTTGACAAGCATCTTTGATGGCCTTCGTCTTGGTGACACAGAGGACTAACAGCTACAGGTGACGAGGCCTTGTGCATGCCATCTACTGTCCCCCCCCCCCCCCCCCCCCCCAAGTGCTTCCTCAATAATTTAAACAAACTTCGCTTCAATTCCAGCAGTGCGTTGAAGTGCACCACATGAATCTATGCAAAGTTTAAACTTTGAGCACTCTCCTCTAGGTTAAAGGTCCAGGACTTGGCGAGGAAGTTGGGGAGTGGGATGCCTAAATTAGGTTTAAAGCTAGGTAATAATAGTTAGCAATAATAATATACTATCCCAACAGCAATCTTTTAACACCTTAAAAATTTGATTATGTTCACAATGCCTCATTCTTCTGCATGATATTGTTACGGAAGGATGAACCAAGAGAGAGGAAGAAGATCGGAGACGCTGGCTGCTGCGTGTTGTTGGTGGTCAGCCATCTTAACTACTCTGACTCATGCTGTATATATATTGTAAATATAGTCTTTCTATACTCACAACATCCCCATAAAATCATGCAAGAATAATCAGCTCATGATGTAATGACCATCAGCAACATCAATTTGTTCACAATCTCAGAGTAAGACAATGTCACCATCTCCTATAAAAAGTACCTGAGCAAATAAAGATGGTTCACATATCTTCCAAATGTCCTCTCACTGTGTACAGCACAGTGAACACTTGTGGCACAAAGAAGCCTCTCTATGCACTGTGAAACAGGCTTCATTAGTATTTTTACACTGCTGTGTCAGAGACTTCAACACATGCTTAGTTCAGAAATAGAGGTGGCACTAGTACCTTTCTAGCCCTTGACCATATTTTTTACAGAAGAATGTACAACATTTCTCAAAATTCTTTCTATTTAGCCCAATTTTTTTGCACATATATTAATTCTAAGCATACATACATGTATGTTTTACATTTTATTGGCAGCCAAACTATAGCAACCTGAAACTTGTGCTCGAAAAATTGGCTTTCACTCATAAACAAGCACATTTTATATATAAGTGCCTGAGCATGTGATAAGAAGAATGTGAATTGCCAAATGAAATGCACTAGTACAGAAACTCGCATGTGTTACCAGAAAAAGTTGACAAGTGTGGTTAATTTCTTGAAAGTGAAGCGATGCGCAGAATGGACGATTAAGTACGTTTGTATATTATTAAACAAATCATTATCATCATCTGTTCTTCCACAGGATTGTAAATCTGCAAAAGTTGTCCCAATACATAAATCAGGCTGCAAGTACGACCCGTCCAACTTTCGGCCGATTTCGCTTATGAGCACCGTGTGCAAACTTCTGGAACACATCATCCTAAAACATATAACCGTTTTCTTAGAAAAGGAGAATATCATATCACAAAATCAACATGGCTTTCGCAGAGGCCTTTCTACAATCACTCAACTACTGGAATTAACCCACGACATATCATTTAATATCGACCAACACAATCAAACAGACCTCATCCTACTCGATTTCTCGAAGGCATTTGATCGGGTATCACACAAAAAGCTCATGAGGAAACTTGACATTACATTAGGTACAGGCCCCATAAGTGACTGCATTTTGCGACTACCTTACTAAGCATACCCAATTTGTGGAAGTGAACGGACAGATTTCCCAGACAGCCCGGGTAACATCGGGAGTCCCCCAAGGAGGCATTCTGGCTCCCCTTTTATTTCTAATTTTTATGAATGACCTACCTGCAAAAATCACAGGAAACATTAGACTATTTGCAGACGACTGCATTCTTTATCGAAATATTAACTCACATGATGACCACATAACATTAAATGACTTGAAAGCTGTGTCTAACTGGTGTGCTCACTGGCAGATGACCATCAATACTAAGAAATCTGCTGTTCTTTCAATCACCAGAAAAAAAAAGTAACTAGAGCTTTATGTATACTGTTGACGACGTGCCACTACTACGAGTTCATGAACACAAGTACCTCGGATTAACGTTAACACATGACTTCAGATGGAACTCCGATATAAATAATGTTACAGTGACTGCAATGAAATGCCTTTTCTTTCTTGGAAGACACCTCCAACTAGCACCACCCGATACAAAACTTCTGGCTTACAAAACTTTCGTCAGGTCAGTCCTTGAGTACACAAATGTTATCTGGTTCCTATACACTAAACAACTAATTAAAAAACTAGAAGGTGCACAAAGGAAAGCTCTACGGTACATATACAATAAACATAAGTTAACAGACGCGCCCACCGAACTACTTAACAAAGCCGGAATCCTAACAGTACAAAACCGAGCTGTACTAGCCCGTTCTAAACTTATGTACCAGCACCTACACAACAAGCTTAATATTGATGCCTCTAGATACATCTCCAGAAACGAAACACGGCCGACGCGACATAAACACACACAAACACTCTATGAGTTATTTTTTCATACCAATTGCTTTAAGAATTCATTCTTTCCTTTAGCGATAAGAGATTGGAATAAACTGAGTGAATCCATTAGTAACAGCTCCTCATTAGATACATTTCCTAATTCAGTGGAAAAACATCTCCTCGCCTTACAGCTCTGATTTACATACTCAGGTTTGTTACCGATCTTCATAGCCTAACACTTTAATCTACGAGTTCTTTTTGTATGATGCATTATACGCATGACTGCATCCTGTTTGTCATGTTCATTAGGTGTTTTATATCACGTGTTTTCAGGTGCTTTTTTTTTCTTTCTTGTTTGGTTTCTTCTTTTCTCAGATTATTCTTCGTTATAGTATATTGTACCCAAATATTGCATTTGTGATGAAGTATTTAATTCTTTTGTTTAGCAAAGCCAAAACCTTTGCAATAACACACTCGTGATTATATAATGTATTTATATTCTTTGTTCGCAAATACTACCATATGTACTTGCCCTTTCTGTTATAATTCCACGAGGGATTGACAGTATGTGAAATAAACAAATAAATCAAAAAAGGAACTGTGTCCTGAAGGCCACAGTTGCGTAGTAGCCATGATGTTGTGCTGCTAAGCACGAGGTCGCGGGATCGAATCCCGGTCACAGTGGCTGCATTTCGATGGGGGCAAAATGCGAAAACACCCGTGTACTTAGATTTAGGTGCACGTTAAAGAACCCTAGGTGGTCCAAATTGCTAGAGTCCCCCGCTACAGCGTGCCTCATAATCAGATAGTGGTTTTGGCACGTAAAACCACATAATTTAATTTTAATACTGAGTCGTGAAGACAAATAAGGCTTGCCTGTGGCAAATATTGGTATTATTTGATAGGGAAACTACAGCACAGGTTTGGGAATTAAAGGTTGAAGAATTTTTTCTCCCTTGGCCACACACTCTGTTATTCAAAAAGACTATTGACTGAAGCCGTATTCTGAATTAATTAGTTTAGGAGATGCTTTAACTTCTGCATGATGTAGCATCCTTCCTAATGCTTCATTGGAGCAATGGGTGTTACAGCCAATCAGCATCTACTAAAAAGTATATGACTGAAAATGAAATCAAATTATGGCATTTAACATTCTGAAACTTGTAGCCTAAGAGACACATTGTGTTGGGAAGGGCTCTAGATTAATTTTGACCACCCGGAGTTCTTTAACATGCACCTAAATGTGAGAACACAAGCATTTTCACATTCACCTCTCATTAGAATGTTGCCGCTTGCAATTAAACCCACAATGCTCAGCAGCGCAACACCGTAGCCACTGAACCACCACAGCACATAAAGTCCGCAGTCCAGAATTTGACCTCCGTCCAATGCATTTTATAGCTTGCCGAACTACAGCTCTTCCTGTTAAATGGAAGCTCCGACTAATCAAATACATGTAAAACATGGAAATGCCTTTTTGATATAACCCCTGCATTAATTTTAATGAATTTTGTTGCATTTCTGAGAAAAAGTTATACTCTAGTGAGTGTTAAAAGCAGAGTTCCAATTTATGTCCTGAATTTTTTTACAAGAATAGACGAAAACTGATAAGTTTGAAAAATTAAAGTACAAAGTTTAGAAATCCTTAAGTGCACGAAGGACAGACATCACAGTTCTGTAAATTGCATCTATCAATACATCCAAAGCATACAAATTTAATTAATTCGTATCTTAGATGACTTTGCTACAAGGTGCACAAAGGTTTCACAAAGGTCCAACTCTCATATTAGTGGTGCATTTGAGAGCCATGTATAATACATCAAATTTGTCTGCTTTAGATGTACTATTAGTTGCAAATTAAATAATTGCAATACACTTTTCATTGTTGAGTTATAGAGTTGTAAAACTTTATAGTTTCATTTTCTTAAAATTTACGATTTTCCATTTTTATGAAGAAGTTGACGGTCTACATCAAAAATCCACTTCCAACAGTCACTAGTTTAAAATTTTTCTTTTAAATGCGAGAAGGCTCACCAGATTTGATGCTGTGTTTGCAGAGAAAATTATTTCTTCTTTCCCATGTATTTAGATAGGAGCTCCCAAGCTAAAGCTTCCTCTTAATTTCAACTAGAACATCTACAAGTTGGAGGATTTGGAAGTATGTACCCAATTATGCTTAAACGACATATTTATTCTCTTGTAGATTTCCTTTTTGACAATACAGGTCTCTTTTGACTACTTCACCTAGATAAACACTCTTTCACAGCTTCATGAGGCTGTCTACCAAACATGAAGTGTTGTACTCTAACAAGACTACTCAACTTTAGTTTTCTTCAAGTAATCTTCAAGCTTATCCTTGCACTTTGCCACCTCAGGTCCTGAAACATTTGTCGTAAGTTGTCTACTGCATTGCTTAATAGGTCAACTTCATCTGCAAACTCGGGTCACCGAGATATTTACTATTGATCCTTACACCTAGTGCTTCACAATGGGCATCATGAATACTTATCATGGACATGCAGTGAATAACTGAGAGATTGCATCCTCTTACCTGACACCCTTCTTAACCAGTATTTTCCCACTTTTTTGTGAAGATTATGGCATCTATGGAATGTCTGTAAATATTTTCTGATATTCACATATGCTTTTATAACAAAATACCTTTGTTATGGAAGGGCATCCCCTCACAGGTATGCCCTCACAAGAATTTTTCCAAAATATTTTCAATCAGCAAAGTTACAACAAGCCAGAAGTTACATTTTGTCATTTCCATAGCTTCCCCTCTCCCTCTCTGTTTGTAATTCCTAGCATGCTAAAAGCTGTTGCTCTCTACTGGTGACAGTGATGCTACATCTAGTGAGAAGTCACTGGCAGAAAGGCAAAGTCATACATTGTCTGTACTTTGCAGCTAATTTGACTATAGCCAGTTTTAAGTGCGGAAATTGCCATGGTGATTATGCCGCTCTGCATTTTTTTTTTTTTCAGCTGTCCGCTACCTTCTGCACTGCTCTGCTTGGGGTTGGCCACATTTTTTGTTTTTTTCAGCTGTTTGCTGCTCTGATTGGTGTTCATGACTTGCTGTTAGTGCACTGGTTCGCAGTGGCACCAGCTCCAGCTCATGCAGCCAATGAACTATTGTGCTGCAATTTCTTACCCACACACACTCCAAGGATCGTGAGGATTCAACAAAAAATGGAGGAAGGAACAAGCAAGTTTTTTGAGAGAAAAAGCAGGTTTTTCCCGCTGCAACATGTTTATGAGCTAAGTTAGTTACAGCCTCTTGAGTACAAAGTAAAAACAATATGCAAGTTCAATATTACCATTTGTTTGTTACCAGTCATTCGCTTGAAACATGGTGGAAAGCAGTGCAATATGATAGTGCATGAGCGCAAGCACGTTATTTTTTGTGTGTGTGTGTGTGTGTGTGCATATTTTGCGGGCTTTCTTTAAATTCTGGAAAAAGGCACCACATGGGAGATACTTTGTGACAAAAGACTGGATCGGTTGTTTCTGAACCCCCTCTACAATGTAACGAAATGCACTTGACCCTAAACTGAATATTAAAATTGCTTTCATAATTCATCTAAGTTAATTAACTAATTAAGCCAAACATGAAAAAATACTCTGAAAAGCGTGACATGTTGGTAAACAATATGTTGTTGGTTGCAGCCAGCTATGGTTTACCGTCTTCTCATTTTAAATTCTTGGCTCAAGTTACATGGAACATCCAGTATTGTAGCAGTACAGTAGTCAGCAAGGTTAGTTTACACAACTGCTTTAACAGCTGTGCACAAAAATGCATGGCTGGAACACATCTGTGCAGCAGACATGCCTCATGAACATATGAAAACAGTCATTTTTAAAGAAATAAAGTAATATAAAAAATATTGAGCTCATCACTGCCACAACACCCCTTCTTAAAGGAATTAGTCATACCATGCACATGAAATTTTGCCCAAGGAATAGCCAGAGAGGGTAAGAAGAGCAGAAGCGGATTCAAAGCCTGAGGCAACATGGCACCATACATCTTCAATGTTGGTGCCCGGAGGTCATCCTCCTTCCATTTTCTCTCCATATTGTATGTATGGTTGAAATGGTTGAGCATCCATTTGGTATATGCTGGATGGTTCAAATCCCAGTATGACCACTGATTTTTCTTATGGGTAGAGATATCCCCTGGCCCGATGCTCAACCATATTTTTTTTATTTATTATAATACCTACAGCGCCATTGTCTAGCATTACAGTGTGTGTGTGTGTGGGGGGGGGGGGGGGGGGGGGAATGAAAAGGTACACAAAATACCATCGTGTGCTGGTGGCAAGAAAAATAACATTGCGATAGGAAAAACACAAACTCCTTTTACATAAAAATGTCACAGAAAGGAAGAAAATGAAATGTTTGATGTTATGAACACTAGCTCCTCAGGCACTCTGTTCCAGTCGAAAATTGTTTTGGGGAAAGAAGACATTTTAAAGAGGTCAGTCCAGCACCTATTTATAGAGGTTCTCATCTCAAAAGGGGGCCCTATAGAGTGGTTGGCATCAGGAGGTTGTTCTCCTATCAGTTTCTCTCCATCTCGCATATAATGTAAAGAGGAGTTGTTTCGCAGTGTTAAACTCTACTAGAGTGACTTTGCAACAGTGTGCAATGCACATGACAGGCAAGGGTGGCTTTGAGTGTGCACTGTGAGGCAACTATTGAGCAATGTCTCAAAAGTTCCTTGCTTAAAATTTAACAAATGTCTATAGACAATTATGCTCTGTAATTTATAGCTAATCAGAAGCTGTCTGCTTAAAAAATATTCATGAAAAGATACAACAGGGGCAGCCACCAGGGTCAGTTAGTCAGTACGTAAATAAGTTCATCGAAGTACTTAATTCATTCACTACACCTACAATCTTTGCGCACTAAAGACATTAATTACAATCCATATTCTGCCACTAGGGGTGTTTAAATAGTTGAATTTCCAACTGAATCAAATCCAAATATTCGAGATAAATACATTCGAATATGAAATTGAATACCAAAAACGTTCCAATTTTTAAATAAACTGAAATATAAAGTTTATGTGGAGTCCATGTGGTAAAAAAGGGTTATTTACATCATTTAATACCAGTGTCACATGTACACTTCTGATTGCGATCAACAATGGTCGCTGCAACAAGATTTGATCCAGATCGAGTTATTAATGTCTGCTGTTAGTTGGCAACTCTCAGAAGTGCATAATGCTTTGGTTACAAATTCAGATTTGCAAAATATGGTTAAATTTGGACAATATTTCAATGTTACAACTTACTATAGCTGATAATGCGGTTTTTAAATGTATTTTATTAAGATGACTTCACTTTTTGTTTTTAGTGTTTTCAGAATACTGCGCTAGAGGGCGCAGACACCAGCCTGCGATTGTGATTCAAGGATCACAATTGCCAGGATTCGGATACCGCAAGATCACAATTGCAAATGATTGTGTAGCAGCACTGGATCCGGATCAAGCTCAATCTGGACAGGCCCCAATTGCGATCAGAAAGTACCTGTGACACCAGTATGATACATGCACGTAATGCCATTCATAACTTGACATCTGGTCAACTGAGGACCATTTAAGTTATGTACTTCTTTCAGTTATCTAGTGCACCATGGCAATGACAGCAATGAAAGAAGAGAACAGCCTGTCACCATGTGCACATAGAGTGCTGTGTTCTTTGGTGGAGCAATGCTACGGCACTGCACGTCATTTTAAGAAGCACCTGGGAATGAGATTTGCCAAATAAAACATTACTTTATGAATAAAACGGAGGAATAAAACAAATACACAGGCTGCCTAAAGGCGTCGCATTGTCAGTGAATTACTAGCAGTTATTCTACAGGAGTTATCTGCTCCATGCATTCCCTGAGGAACTAGTGCCTCTATGTAGCATCAACGGCTGGCATTCAGCTGAATCATATGGTATTAACAGTCCCCGATTGTGTCAGTCGTCCTCCTCTGAAACTCCAATGCGTGCTATTATTAGGTGCATGTGAATATTTGAAATATTGTAATACAAAGAAAATAGCAAAGACTATTCAATTCGTATCCGAAATATTGAATATTCACACACCCCCTACCTGAGCTTCCAGTGCATTTTAAATTGTGTCACACTTTCACACTTTTCATCGTAAGCCAAAATAAGATTTGCCAATCTGGCTGCATATGCTAGGGGAAAAAAATATAAGAATCCTCCAGAAATTAAATGTATGATTGGTCTTAAAATGTGCACAGTCATGGTGAAATTCTAAAAACGACATGCAAGACTGCTTTGCTCTTGCGCATTAAAAATAAAACACGTGGGAAAACTATATGGGCAATGACTATGCAGTGTTCTTAAGAATTGACAACCACAGTTGTTAATTTTCACCAACGACAAGCACCTGCATTGCTACACAATGCGTCAAATGACACAGAAGGATAAGTTCTACAACCAAGCCCTACAACCTGACAAGTCGCCACAGTTAAGATATTATTACGATATCATCGAGCGATGCTCAAGGAACGAGTCGCCGCGAGAACGATGACGAAGTGGGTCTGTGCCCTTGGCGTGAGCGAGTGTCGGTCTGGCTCCTGTGTAAATAACCTGTATATAGCCTCTTTCATCTGTGTCTTTCCACACGTAACATTCTGGTGGAGGTCAGCGATTCCCGTCCTCATCACGAAACTCTGGAGTGGTCGGTACATCGAGCTTGTCACTATGCCTCCCGGTGACGAGACCGCCTCTGCAACGGCTTCGGCTTGTCCGACTGCTCCAAACATCACGGTTGCCCAACATCGCGACCCTGGTGTATTCTCTGGCCTGGAGGGAGAGGACGTTGACAATATGGATCAAGCTCTATGAACACGCCAGTGCTAATAACAGGCGGGACCCAACGATCATGCTCGCCAATGTCATCTTTTATCTCGGCGGCACCCCACGCGTGTGGCACCAAACGCATGACGACGAGATAACCAGTTGGGACTGTTTCAAAGAAAAGCTCAGGGAACTGTTCAGCGACCCCATTGGGCACAAGGCTGCCGCAAGAAAGGCTCTTGCGTCTCGTGTTCAGACATCTACAGAGCCGTACGTTTCATACATCCTCGACGTCTTGGCTGTATGCCGCAAAGCTGACGGTACTATGTCTGAAGCAGATAAAGTGTCGCATGTGCTAAAAGGCATCGCCGACGATGCTTTCGATTTGCTTGTTTTTGGCCATGTCTCGACTATCGACTATCACTATATTATGTTTGCTATTGTGCAGGCTCACGATAATGTCCACGCACCTTGAGAAATCGGACTGTTCGTTCCATGTTCCGTGCCACTGATGGTTCGCTTCAGCTTTTCGTAACAGGAGAAGTACAGGGCATGGGCTGGGCCGGCACCGACAACCACTGCACTCATGCCCCGGACGGGCCGGAGTGCGCCTTCGTGCCGCACCATCTTGTAGAAAGCATCAGGGATTGAGGTGTACCTGCCACCGGGACTGGGCCGCAGGCTTTGCATTCTAGTCTGCAAAAAGGTAGTCATCGAAACGTAAATAAATGGCGAAACTTTGATCACTCCTTCGAACGCATTATAGAAATGCAGTTTTCAAACGTTTTAAGCGCAATAACTCAACTATAAGCCATATGCAGAAATGTCACAGGTCAGGAATAGGTGTTGTGAACACAAAGTAGTGAACAGCTGACTTCCGAGAAGGGCTCACCTGTATAACTCGGTGCTCTCGGCGGACTCAAGTGGAGTCCACTTATATGTACTTCACGGCTGCATTGTCAATTTTGTGTCCGTGTTTGCAAAGAAAACAATAAACTTCGATTACGAGAATCAACAGAAATAGACAAACGCGAACGATGCCCTGTACCTGTGGGCAGGACATCAAGGTCGCATTTTTCAGCACCTCACCAACGTGAGACGACTGCTCTGGTGAACCTGGTAACATCTACCGACACCCTTGAACAAAGATAGCTCATGCTGCGTAAAAACTGATCATGCGCTAAGTAGGCAAATATGTGGTCCGATCGGAAGGTTACTCTAGACCAGTGTGCCCGCAGCACTCGGAAGCACTAGCGCGAAACGTGGAAAGCGCATCCCACATCGCACACTGTGAAGCACGAATCCCTGCTTTTCGGGATATGTGCGTAAGTTTTCAACTCACCTTGACAGAATCCAAAGGATACATAACACAATGTTCCATGATTCCAGCCGCGGCACCCGCAAGCATGTGGGTAACCACATTGGTCGTCGGTAGACATTCATAGTCCTCGAACTCCATAAGATCAAGCGCTGGTTAAAAGGCCACCCCAAGGTTTACGTGTCTAAATATACACTAAAAGACTACGGTGCGTGAAACTGTTTGATATCGCTACGTTTTTGCGAAGAAATACATTGTCGTTAGGATAACTCGTGCACGTAGCCAACAGTTTATGGTGGCGGCAAGCGAGTCGTGCAGCCGCTGGCTGCGCCTGGCTGCGCGCCTGTCTAATGAGCATTACGATAGTCGGCTTCGCGAAGCACCGACACGAGACACTTGAAAGTTGCCGAGGGCGCGCTTATCGCCGCATGTCGTCACTTCCGTCATTCCTGACACCACGAGCCCACGATGTTTATATGCTGCTGCGGTTGCTTCGCGACAGCCGACCGCGCATGAAATGTGGGTGCACGCCATCGGGTATTTGTTGCGGATATGTCATTTCTGTGGAACCAGCCGAACTGTGCCGGCATGTCGTTGATAGGGTGTCGGAAGTCAGACGCTTCATCGGTACTAAAAACAAAATGTTTTAGAGAGCTCGTATTATCTCCAGCCTATTGTTCAACGCATATTTCATAGCACGATGGGAGAGGCCGAACTTCCACCTGTCCAGCGGCGTCGTTTTGCCTCGGAACGTCGAGAGTGGAAAAAAATGGTAGAGATTCAGCAACACCTTCTACTCACGTCATCTAGGTCTTCCAAGCACATTGTTTCTGGCTCCAGTTCCGAGAAGGCATCTCACGCTGTTCAAAAACAACCGGCTGGACCGAAGCCGAAAGTACCACCGATGGCACCCGTGGCCAAGCCTCCGCCACCTGAAGATCAAGCATGCAGCAGCGCACCAGCGTTGCTTGGAGAACAGAAGATTCTCCTCCATACTGCTGAGGTCATGGAAACGCTGAGTATTTTGCTTCAGTCTGATTCTTCGGTATGTAGCTCGTCATCTGGGACAGACGCTCGTCAGGAGTTGTGCTCCGCGCGCGAGAAGGAGCGTGTGAAAGCCCTCCACGATCAAATGAAATCGTTTATGAAGGAACGTTGTTTGTTGGTAATTAAGAAGGAGTGCTGCCACCAAGTTGCCGTAGTGACAAAGTTGCGCGATCGCATCAAAAACCTAGCGCTGGCTGAAGACACTTTGATTGGGCAGCTGCTATTGTCTGGGCATCCCATCCTACCCAAAGATGTCCTGCACTTGTCATTTCTTCGAAAGTCGGTGTTTCTTGATAACTTGCAAGCGGTAACCTTTGCTTGGCCTTGCCTTCTCAAATTTCTTGGTCATACGTTTAACAGCTTTGATGCGCAATGGCACACTTCTCTGGATGTTGTGTTACGTTGGACCCAAGTTCGTCTCGACTCACTGGCCGAGCAAGCGCTGCGGTGGGCATGGCTAAGTTTGCGCAACGATATCCTGTTACTCTGCCGGATGGACGCAGCTGACTTGCACGCCGACTGGATTGGTGGAGTGTTTTCTTCGTGTCACTTCTTCAACCAGCTGCTCAGCGCCTACGGCCTATCGGCCGGCGTGGCTCCGCTGCCCGTGTCAACGGTGCTGTACACGCTTGCAGCGCGTCAGTCCGAAACTTCTGCGGATAGGCTCGCTGCGTTCGTTTGTGGAGAAATTAGAAAGAGTCGCGAAGAGTCTGTGCGAAGCTACACTTGGAGAGATATCGCCAGTGCAGAATTCTGGAGTGCGGCGGCAGCTCGCGACGCTGCCGGCACAGCTGCTCTCCTGACCGCCCTCGTTCAGTCTGGCCAGACCTTGCTCCTGAAGTACCTCTATGCTGCTACATGCATCGATCACTCTGCGCCACCCCAAGCTGTTAAACAGAAACAAGGTGCCTTGAGTCAAAATTTTACCCTTTTATTATTTTTTCTTCTTTTTCCTTTTAGTGGACTCTGGGAAATCCGTTTCGAAACCTGTCATGAAGTTATTGGTGTAGTTAAGATAAGTTGGTGAAAATAGGCAGACATACATCTTGATGCTTGTTCAGTAAACGATGCTACAGTGTACTAGATACACTGTAACGATGCAGTGGATGTCAGCTAGCTAGCAAGATCTAGCAGGCACATGCTTTTTTCTGGAAGTTGTGAATGATGTGTTAGTCTAGAGCATGTCACCACACAATTTAGGTAATGATGAAGAGGAGTAAACTGGTAATCTGGTTCTGCAACATTAGTTCATTGTCTTTTGTCTACTTCCTGTCGTTTTGCACCAATAATACATTGCGCTAGTCATTAAACCTACCTCTTAATAGCTATAACAATAATAAGCAATACTTAGATATGTGCAGCCTGTATTGCTTCTGGAAGTTTGCCAGCCATTCATACAGTTCACATGCAGTGTGCAGGCTGAATGCTGAAACAAGAATGAGTGTGGTTAATGAACCTATAGATTGCAACTGTACAAGATATGCAATTTCTTTGTAGTACACATATTCTTCTGCCTAACAGGGACTGCATCTTGTAATGGTCCGTTTCAATTTCCATTCTTTGTTGCCCAGCACACGGAGTGGCAATTCCCTACAATAAACAGCAATGCAGTGTTGTGCGAGTGAGTGATAAAGTGCACAAAAGCTGGCAAATGATATGAGTTGTTACAAAATAGAGCCCCAGATCTAATTTTTTACTATAAGTGGATAAACTCGCTCTCTTTTTGCTTCCACCTATTGATTTGACAAATGTAACAGCGCTAACATGCAACCACAAAAGAGCAAGGACGAGGCACAAGCACTGATGTTGCACTATCACCACCTATGTTGCAATATTACACATATAAAATACAGCCCTTGTATTTAACAAACTCATTTCTTCAGTTTGAGTGCGTTTTTAACTAATTTCTTTGTTGCACAATGTTAGCAGCATGCGGTCAACTCCTGTTTATATTCACTGGGAAGACTTTTTTTTTTTTTTATGCTCTCTATAATGCTTTCTGCCTATCTATGTGTATGATGTTGTTTTGCTCCCAATGTTTTATGACCCAAGCCCAGATTTGGCAGGAGTAGCATGTGTGGCTTGCCCAAATCAATGCACTAATTGCACTTGCTTTATGTGGGTGGAGCACACTGAGATTTCACTGCACATCAAAATGGACCACACCCTCAAGGGGTGTGCCTTTATTTCTTTGTGGAAAAGCGACGTGCCTGTTGTCTATAATTAAACCTTTTTGTAGCCCCTCCATTAGGGCATGATTGCCATGGCTGGAGAGAATGACCTCTAGCCTTTCAGGAGTGCTGTACAGACTATGTTTTTTGTCAGTTTGACCTGTTCGACATGCCTCATGTACTGGCACCTAGAAGCCCTTTTCTTTTTATCGTGCTGGCATGTGGGAATTATTTGGATTCACTTGCTTGTACATTTATCTGCCAGGACAATTGCATAAGGGCAATGAAATGCACTGTTGGTTGGGCACCACAGGAAAACGACAGAGCAAGTAGATGTGAATGTGTGTCCTCACTACACTCTTTGTGTATTATAGGTTGCTTAATGTTTCTGTTGTTACTATCATTACTGCTGTTGTAATTATTACGTTTATGTGAAATGGTAATCATTTTTATTCCTTATTTTGCTTTACAAAGTGCTTGCATTCTGTCTCCCGAGTCGTCGTCATTCAAAAGTTTGTTCTAACCTGGTAACAGCAAAATGTCTAAAAAGTCATTCTACCAGCTTTCTGTATCCACTAGATGGTTATTTTTTAATAATGAACACAGCGTGTGCTGCAGTACATTGTACTTTGAACCTTTGCCGTGTAGAGGTTTTTTGTGTGCTAAGTAGTGTGTCATTTGTTCCTTTTAATAGAAGTTGTGTCTTAGCGTAAAGATCCCTAAAGTGTGTTGAACAGAAAGACTACAATACAATCCAGCTCCTGTGCAAAGGCTGTTTCCTTTATGTGTGCTAAAGCTAAAAATCATTGGATGACCATTTCAAGAAGTAACAAAGGTATGTGAAATACAATGTTTTAATGCAGTCACACAAACTATGAGAAGCAGTGCAGTGAGTCTGTGGAATAATTTATACTTTTTGGCATTCTTAACAGTGCTGCAGTATATCTGCATGCAGCATTTTAAATTTCTCCTCCATTGGGATTGTGGTTGCTGCATCCATGACAGTGGCATCAAAAGTGGTGGGGCAGTGGCTGTCCCAGTAGTCTGTAGTCTGAGTGACTGCACATAGGCTATGGCTGGAGAAAGCAGTGGTATGCAACAAGTGACCGTTTTTACTGATTAATCAGTTTCAACAGCCTCATATTTACTGCTTTGCCATATAAGACCCTAGTTAAATGTCCATTCAATGGTTGTGTGGTAGCTGTGATTGCTGCCACCACTGATATTGTGCTGATGCATGCAGGTAGGGCACATTGGCAGAAGCAGCAGCCAAGGGCAACCCGTCCCAGCTGCTTCGAAATGGAGAGGCTTTACTGGGAGCACTACTGGGACTGCTTTGCAAGCCAACTACTTGTCAGGCTGACAACCCTAGCACAGAGCACAGAGATTTACAACCTTTCAGGTGTGCCAGCAGTATCCGACGTCTCGCTGCTCCTGATGCTGGCCTGCCAAAGTCAGGGTATGCGCTTCTAACTTATTGGCTGTCTACCAGGTGTGCCCGAGGAACTCAATCCACTGTGCTTTGTTCAACTGCTAATACTTCGCTACAAATACTTGGTCTTTGTTCCACCTTTTATTCCTGTAATGCATGTCAAAACTCATTCTTCTTCATAGAATGGCATTGACACGATATCAGAAATGCCAATTGAACCACGCTGAGCTTTTAAAGTACTGTTGGAAATCAAGCTAGGTATAAACTGGTTAGATAATTCAGCTTTTCGTTGTGCTGCTGGGCACAGCCACCACAATGATGCTAGCACAAGCCACCAACGGGCTGATGGCAACAGACTGGTACATGTGACGTTGTTGAAAGTTAGGTACAATGCGAGAAGCTTGTGAAGCAAGTTGTACAGGTGCATTAAACCAAAGATATTGCTTTAATATATGAATTTTGAGAGCCATCTAGGGAAATGTTACGTGCCTTTCAATTGTAAACACTCATTTTTTATTGCTATAGCTCCTAATATGATAAGATGCAGTGTTCAGGCAGTAAATATTGGCCTACCATACCATACAAAAAGGCATTTTTTCTGAACACGTTTCAGATTTGCCGGCCGCTGCAGTGACCTCAATGAAGTGTGTCTGCCATATGCTTCTTGCACAGCTCTCACTGGTGGCTTGGAGACGAGGTACGCATGGCGTGCTCAAATTGTTGACTTTATTTTACTAGGTTCTTTCATGTACCAGCATTTGTGTGCACTGATATAGCATTTATTTATTTCACAAGATATTGTATATCATTTGATGCAAGTTTTTGTGCAAAATAATCCTGAGGAACACCATTACATTAATGGTCACCATTCCATTGCATATTATTTTCTGTACTGAGCAGACTGTGTGCCTTGAGGAGCTTACTGTAAGCCCTCAAGGATTTTAACTGAAGGATTGTCACTTGCAGCTGGTATTGCATGGTGTCAGCTTCCTCCTGCAAGCACCCAGTTGTTTAAGTGTGTAGGCTAACCACTAGCAGACCCAACATTACACATTATATGCTGAATGACTTTTATCACAATACTTGAACCTAATATGTAGATCTGAACACGCATACATTGATAGAGTAGCAGTTGGACAAGTAGTGCTGGACAAGTGCCAATAGAGTCTCAGCCAATGTAGTCTGGTTTAGTGCTTCACTTTAAGGTCTACAATTTTGAGGGAACTCCATGTATGTGGGCTCCTTTCTTAACAAAAAGTTCTGCTTATATTATCTACAGCCCTGAATGCAGCCTTGTTTGACTCTCATCATGGAACTACCAAGGATGCCATCAAGAACCTACTGCTTCATGCTGTTCAGCCTTTGAGTGCTTCCTTGGCCACTCCACCAAAGGAAGACTACAAAGGCACTTCTCTAGGTGCAGGTGATTTCCATCTATATTGGCCACTTCCTGGCCCAGATGGTTTTTTGTGGGTCACTGATATCAAGAACTGCCAGTATGAAAATGTTGCATTCTGAATTCCCTTGAATTGTGCATTACTCTTTTTTCTTTTTAATCGTAACCATTGATACCTTTCTGGCAGCACTTGACCAGGAACATTCTTTTTTCTGCTATGAGCTATATGTCTTGCTGTACCTCCCTTTCTTTGTTGTCATCTGTTTCAGTGCTGTTTTATCATGTATGAGTGTTCACCAATTATCCCAAGTTTCCCAGCTACTGAAGAAAGAAAGTTTTATTACCTAAATGCTGTAAAGCCCTGCATATACAGTCGAAGCTCGTAATAATGAAGTTTCATCTGACATAGTTAAAATAGAACATAATAGTTTCTTTATATATGAGAAAAAAGGGAACAGAGGGCCCAGTTCGAAAGTCACACACCCATAAAGCCAACAGACAATGACAACGAGGAAAGCATGGGGGAATTACATGTAGCATGGAGCTGGGAATCGCACACTTAAGCTGCTTGAAAACGAGTTTGAAGGTCGGGAAACTGACATCATAGACAAAATTAAAGAGATATACGTAGGTACTGTACCGACCAGGAAATCCACCAAACCCGTTTACGAAGGTCAGGACCAACCGGAACTGGACGCCCCCGTAACCTTTGAAGAGGTTTACGCAGCGGCACACTCCTTCAAGAAAAACACGACCCCAGGGGTAGATCAGGTCACGAACGCAATGATTCGCAATCTAAGTGACGACACGCTAAAGAGCTTGACCAAGTTCTTTAACGACATGGTCTGGACAGAGGACGGCGTCCTTCCAAAAGAATGGAAGGAAGCAAAAATTATTCTTATTCCAAAACCAGGTAAGCCTCGTAACATCAACAACCTTCGACCCATCTCCCTAACGTCGTGCGCGGGGAAACTCTTTGAAAAGGTTGTGCAGGTCCGGCTCTCGAACCACATAGAGCTAAACAACATGTTCCCCTCCAACATGTTCGGTTTCCGACCCCACGTGTCAGCGCAGGACATTTTTCTACTACTAAAGCACGAGGTCCTGCACCCCAACAGAGGGTCGGAAGATAAATTTGTACTGGCATTGGACATCAAAAAGGCCTTCGACAGCATCTCCCACCACGCTATTCTGGAGGGACTGGAAGCGGTGAACTGCGGATCGCGAATTTATAACTACGTGCGCTCGTTCCTCAGCCACCGCACGGCCACAATCGGATTAGGCTCCACGAGGTCCGACACCTTCAACTGTCCCGACAGAGGTACCCCTCAGGGAGCTATACTCTCTCCACTGCTATTCAATGTAGGGATGAGAAAGCTAGCCCTGGAGCTCGATAAGCACCCGAATCTCGGTTGTGCGATATATGCCGATGATATCACGTTCTGGGCTCACCAGGGGTCCTACGGGGACAAGCAAGAAACCCTTCAAAAGGCCATAGACGCAGTCGTGGAATACGCGAGGGCGGCGGACATGGCATGCGCACCCGAAAAATCGGAATTCATTCGGGTGCGTGCGAAGTACGCAAGAAAGAAGGACTGGGTGCCAATTCGTGAAGTGGAGACACTCAGAATATTGGGGATGTGGATACAGCAGAATGCTGGAACATCTCACACCCTACAAAAACTAAAGGCGGTCACAGGAAATGTGGCCAGAATGATAAGGAGAGTGGCAAGAAGCAGAGACGGCCTAACTGAGGGAGAGACCATCAGCCTGGTTCACGCATTCGTAGTTAGCCGACTCACATACGCCCTTCCGTATCAGGCCTTGACAAACCAAGAGATTAAACAGGCAAACGCAATAATAAGAAAAGCCTTCAAAGCCGCCCTTGGTCTTCCCGAATGCACTAGCACAGAGAGATTCGAGGGACTGGGCCTGCACAATACTTTTGACGAGTACGCAGTCGCGACGTTATATGCCTAGAAAGAAAGACTTTGTTCTTCAACTCAGGGCAGGGAAGTATTGGCGAAGTTAGGCTTTCCCCTGAGACCCCAGTATTGCGGAGAGGAAACGGCACAGATAGACCGCAATGTTCGATCACACATCGCGGTGGCCCCAATTCCCAAAAACATGCACCCCAAGTACCATCCCGGACGACGCAGAGCAAGGGCAAAGACCCTTCACAAACGTTTCGGCATGGGACCGGGGGTGTATTATATGGATGCCAGTCGAGCCAGCTCAGACACTTTCAGCATAGTCTCTACATTGTGGGAGATATGGGGTTCTCCTCCGTACTCTTGGGACAAAGGAACGACAACACAGTAGTGCAAAGAGTCACAAGGGCATTTATTGCACCTTTCATAGATCAATGCCTGCTAGCCGAGTTCATATCCCCAAAACATGCCGATGGGCGCGCGACAAATCTAGAAGTCAGACTTACCGCGATCGCATTGCGAGCGAATATGTTCGCCCCATGCTGGATCCCAACGCCTGGTCGTTCGCGTGTACAGTCACGCCAACGGTGTCCAAGGCGGCCACGCGAGACGGTCTCGCAGAAGCATGGTCGGCGCGCGCGCGCGGTACGTCCGGCGCGGTTCGCCGACCCGCCGGGAAAGAGCGTCGCTCCACGCGCGGCACGGCACGTCCGTGCTGCTTGCTGTCTCGAACCCAAGAGACGAAGCGCCTTCCCTTTTGGCGCCCAAGTAACCCCGCAGCAGCGCGACAGTCGCGCCATCTCTCGCACCGCGCTTGTACCACGCCGACCGCCAGGCCACGCGAGCCGTGCGGGAAAACAGCATATCAGGGGATGCGCTATGCGGGAAAAACATCAGGGGACGCGCGAGAGTCGCGCATCCCCACATCCCCCCAACCTTAAATCACTTCTTATTCCGGCGAAACATGTCACACGGTCTAACATTAATCCGTGCTTCGCGAACAAGATAGTAGTACATGCAACAGTGGCCGCTGAGGAAATGTCCACACGCTGTCCATAGCGTGCGAGCCGACTGTCCTTGGGGTACACCGCTGGCGTCCGCCGGTCACAGCAGCAGCTTTGCAGACTCGACGGCACGATCCCAGGCCAGGACTCCGGAGACGACGACGCAGTAGTCGGTACGAGCAAGCGTCGCTCGCGCCGACGCGCCCTGCTGGCAAGAGCCGTCGTAGCTGTCTGTGACTGCCGGCTCTTTTGTCCGCCGCCGAGGGTTGTGAGCTGGATGCAGGAGGCCGCCGAAGTCGCTGCGCCGAACTGGCCACAGCATCACCATCGCCCGGGGTGACTCCAATGACGCTGCGTAGACTCAACACACTCGGCAAACACTACAGTAGTGCAAGGGAGAGGAATTCTGCATGCGCATCGCCCACGTGGTACGATGTTCAACTCAGCTAGCAAAAGATCGGGCAGCTACTCAGTTGCTAAGTTCACGTGAACGAAGCTCGCTTTCTTGAGTCGCACGAGTAATTTCAATTCGTGCGAGGCTAAATAGAATGAGGGAAGCAAATTGCAACGCCTCAACGCCACGGTCCACCAGGTTGTGTCCCTCCACGTGCGACAGGCAGCTTCGTAAAGCCTTAGGCCTAAAGCGTCGCTACTCTGACAACAACCGGCATCCAAAAACAACACCCAAAATGAGCGCAAAACAGGCAGCCGCGAGGAGACGTTAGCTCTGTGAGGTGGTCCTACTCCGCTCGGTGCACACAGCATCCGAGTTGACGGCGCCCACCGTCCCAGACGGTGTCGGAGCGCCCGGTGCCAGGCCGCAATACCAGTCAGCCCGTCGTGGCACCCGTGGCCCGCGGCCACCCGGCTCCCAGAGCCGCGACTTCATCCGAGTCAAAGAGATAGAAGAAGCTATTTACATAAGAAATTCGGACCACCCACGAGGCTTCCGTACTCACTCGCTTCAGGCTTGCCACTGCTCCGCGGGCGCTCAGCCTCGCTCTCCCAGGATGCAGACCACGTGGCTCTCGTACTGACGAATGTCATTAAAAAAAACACTTGCGAAAAGGCTTAGCATGTTGATAAGTTCAAACACACCACAGCCACCGCCGCCTCGCTCAAGAAAGCACGCCGCCGACGCTAGCGATCAAAATCCACGCTAGGCCTACGCTTCGGTTCGAACAAAGGTCTCGAACGAAGCAACACTTAAAATTATCGTCCGATGCCCCAAGAGGTCCACGTTGGGCAGCCAGATGTGGGAGATATGGGGTTCTCCTCCGTACTCTTGGGACAAAGGAACGACAACACAGTAGTGCAAACAGTCACAAGGGCATTTATTGCACCTTTCATAGATCAATGCCTGCTAGCCGAGTTCATATCCCCAAAACATGCCGATGGGCGCGCGACAAATCTAGAAGTCAGACTTACCGCGATCGCATTGCGAGCGAATATGTTCGCCCCATGCTGGATCCCAACGCCTGGTCGTTCGCGTGTACAGTCACGCCAACGGTGTCCAAGGCGGCCACGCGAGACGGTCTCGCAGAAGCATGGTCGGCGCGCGCGCGCGGTACGTCCGGCGCGGTTCGCCGACCCGCCGGGAAAGAGCGTCGCTCCACGCGCGGCACGGCACGTCCGTGCTGCTTGCTGTCTCGAACCCAAGAGACGAAGCGCCTTCCCTTTTGGCGCCCAAGTAACCCCGCAGCAGCGCGACAGTCGCGCCATCTCTCGCACCGCGCTTGTACCACGCCGACCGCCAGGCCACGCGAGCCGTGCGGGAAAACAGCATATCAGGGGATGCGCTATGCGGGAAAAACATCAGGGGACGCGCGAGAGTCGCGCATCCCCACAACATGCAACAACAACATAACAACGGCATCCTTCAAAACCTCCTCGGCATGCGTGGCAGAGGCTGCAGCCATCGCCTTGGCCATTCAGGACGCCGAGCGCCAAACCAATTCGGCTGTCATATTAACCGATTCACAAGCGGCCTGCCGCCTGTTTTTACAAGGAATGGCACCCAAATCAATAATCAAAATTTTAGGCACTCAACTAGAGGGGCACCACACTATCGTCTGGTGTCCGGCACACGAGCGACTGGCAGGAAACGCTAGGGCAGACCGTATTGCTCGAGGTTTGAACGTCCGAGCAACGGCATGGCCTAGCGACGTCCTTCCACCGAATTCTCGTGACATCCTCCTACAGCAAAGGCAGGAGCGGAGACGTTTTGGACATCCTCACTCCGATTTAAACAGCGAACAGGAGAGGGACTGGCGTCGTATTCAGACGAATACATACCCCAACCTGCACCACCTACACAGAATACACCCCACGAGGTTCACTGACGAGTGCCCGTGGTGCACAGACACACCCACACTAAAACACATCACATGGGAGTGCCCCAGGAGGCCGCCGCACATAGACAGTCCCATATTACACCAACATTCACTAATGAGGAATAGGCAGTGGGAGGCATGGCTTGCGGACGAGGGTCGGGAGAGCCAGTTGGCTCTTCTGGACCAAGCCCAGCGAGCCGCTCGTGCCAGTGGGGCCCTGGAATAGGGGCTCCAACCATCGTGCCTTATTTTATTTAGATTGAATAAAGTTTTACTCTCTCTCTCTGGGTGTCACCTCCACTTTCACTGAAAACTTTTTTTAGGTTTACTTCCATCACCCCCGCAGGGGCGTCTGTGCCAGCAGGCGTTAGGTATGTTGCGATACCACATACCCGAGCACATGAGGGTTGCACCCTCCCGCGTCTAACCATGCGCAGCATTGCCATGTTCTATAACCTCGTCAATCAGCTTCCAGAGCCCTACACACTCATGGGTAATTTTAACACTCGCAACAGTATGTGGGGAGACTTGCGATGCGACACGAGAGGTTGATTCGTAGGAAACTTCCTAGTAAACTCCAGTGCACGCCTCTTCAATAAGAAGGAGCCAACCTGTTATAATCTTTGTCATAATTCATATTCATCAATAAACTTGTTGGTTGGCTCTGCTTCCCTGTTTTCTGACTTAGAAAGGAATGTAATCAAAAATCCATTCGGAAGTGGCCACTTTCCAGTAAATCTATAAACTTAGTAACACAATATCATTCCCCTCCGCATGGCCCCAGGTGAAAACTAGCCACCGCCAATTGGAAGCCGTTTAAAGAACCAGCTTTCTTATCATGAGATTTTATCAGCAAATTTACTATAGACTGCACAGTAGCATATTTTACCACTCTGCTGCGTCAATGATAAATCATTGACGCAGCAGAGAAATGCATTCCACAAACAAGTGGCAGCTCACACAAAACACGAGTGCCTTGGTGCAATGAAGACTGCCAGCAGGCGTGAAAGAAACAACAAGCGTCGGGCATACCCCATCAATCACCAAATGCTGAAAATCTGATCGAGTTCAAACGCATTAAATCACAGGGAAAGTGGATGTGACGGCAAGCTAGAAGAGCAAGCTGGGAGAGGTTCCTTTCAAGCTTTAATTGCTATACAAAGGAGGCAAAAGTATGGAACTAGTTACAAAGTCTTCAAGGGTAACAAATCGATATGTTGCCCTTGGTGGATAAAAGAGAAAACAAGTTAGAAGACCAGGCTGACGCTCTTGGCAAACACTTTGAGCATGTGTATAGCTCAATACACTTTTCAGAGTCTTTTCATAAATACAAAGAAATAGTAGAACGGAAGCCAGTCAACTGTCAATGCAGCCCAAGTGAGCCTTATAATCATCCTTTCAAGGTTGCCAAGCTTAGAGCTTCCTTGACTGCAGGTCAGAGCTCTGCACTGGGGCCTGACAGAATCATGTACAACATGATTGAACACTTCCACCCTACACAGAAATTATGCTACTCACACTTTTCAATACTATCTGGGCTGCTGGGTATCTGCCATCTAAATTGAAGCAGGGTGTTGTCAACCTGGTATTGAAGCATGATAAAGATCCTTCATCGGTGACTAGTTACCAGCCTATAGCACTTATGAACTGCCTTTGTGTTTTGAAAAAATCATCAGTGGCTGTCTCGTACATTTCCTCAAGTCCAATAAAATGCTTGACCCATTTCAATGTGGTTTTAGATAAAGCGGGTCTACAACCGACCATCTTGTGTGCATCGAGACAAACATCCAGGATGCATTTGTCCACAAGCAGTACTTCTTGTCCATATTCCTCGATATGGAAAAGGCATGTGTACGATATGGCGCTACGGAATATTCTGAGACCTCTCGGAGATGGGCATTCGAGGGAATATGCTTAACAATGTAGAAAGCTACCTGTCCAACCACACATTCCGAGCCAGAATTGGCAATCTATTGTCGCTCTTATTTGCACAAAAATATGTTGTACCTCAAGGAGGCGTGCTCAGCTGCATGCTCTTCATTGTTAAGATGTCCTCGCTCCATGCATCACTACCTCCAAAAATTCTCTATTCTGTCTACGTAGGCGATGTGCAATTAGCTTATAAATCTTGTAACCTTACAGTATGTGAGCAATAAGTACAGCATGGCTTTAACAATGTGTCTAAATGGGCAGAAGAAAACGAATTCAAACTTAACCCCCCAGAAAAGTTGCTGTGTTCTTTTCTCAAGAAAAAGAGGACTAGTTCCGGATCCCAGCATTGAACTGTACAAGCAACGAATACCCCTAAACAAGGAGCACAAGCTCTAGGTATCGTGCTTGATGCAAAACTGACCTTCAGGGCAAAGTGCCTAAAAACAATGAACTTACTGAAAATTCTATCTTGCACAACATGGGGCAGTGACAGGAATTGCTTACTGTGCTTGTACTGAAATTGACCCTTGCAACGTTTAACACCCAAACCCTCTCGAGTGAGGCTAGCTTAGCAGGACTCTTTGAGGAACTATCAGACATTGTTTGGAATAGTATCATCAGCCTTAGTGAGATTAGAAGAACTGGAGAGGGTCAGACAGTGCTGACTAATGGCCATGTCCTCTTCTATAGAGGTCTCCCAGATAAGAAGCAGTACGGGGTAGGATTGCTAATCCATAAAGACATAGTGGGCAACATTGACGAATTGTATAGCAATAATGAGAGGGTAGCAGTAGTCGCAATCAAACTTAATACGAGGTATAGATTAAAGGTAGTACAAGCCTACGGTCCAACATCCACTCATGATGATTATGAAGTAGATAAATTTTATGAAGATGTTGAATTAGCGATGAGAAAAATGCAAACTCAGTATACTGTAGTAATGGGCGACTTCAATGCAAAAGTGGGGGAAAAGCAGGCTGGTGAACAAACACTTGGCAACTAAGGCGTCGATTCTAGGAACACTCGAGGAGAGATGCTGGTAGAATTTGCAAAAAGGAATAAGCTGCAAATAATGAACACCTCCTTCGGGAAGCATTGGAACAAAAAGTGGACCTGGAAAAGCCCTAATGGGGAAACAAGAAATGAAATTGATTTCATACTTTCTGCCGATCCCAGCATAGTGCAGGATGTAGAAGTGTTAGGTAGGGCAAAGTGCAGTGATCATAGGTTAGTGAGGGCTAGGATTCACCTCAATTTGAAGAGAGAAAGGGTAAAATTGGTCAAGAGCAAACAGGCCAACCTAAATGCAGTAAGGGTAAAAGCAGACCAATTCAGGTTGCCACTTGCAAACAAACATGCAGCCTTAGAACAGAGAGATGAAGATGACAAAGAGGCAATGAATAAAACCGTAACTAGGCTGGCTTCAGAAGTAGCATTTGAAGTGAGAGGTAAGGCACCAAGGCAACCACTAGGTAAGCTCTCCGAAGTAACAAAGGACCTAATAAAGAAACGACAAAGAATGTGTCTAACTCAAGAGATAAGATAGAATTCACAGAACTGTCAAACCTGATCAACAAAGCGAAAATAAGTGATATTTGAAATTATAACCTGAGAAAGAATAAAGAAGCTGTAAAAAATGGATGAATCCTGAAATCAGTAAGAAAAAAACTTGGCATAGGACAAACCAAGATATATGCACTGAAAGATGGAACTGTCAAAACTAATCAGCAAGGAGAAAATAAGGGATATTCGAAATTATAATGTGAGAAAGACTGAGGAAGCAGTAAAAGATGGACACAGCCTGAAAACATTGAGAAAGAAACAAGGCTTCGGACAAACCAAGATGTATGCACTGAAACATAGGCAGGGTAATATCAGCAATCTCGAAAATATAGTAAAAGCAGCGGAAGAATTCTACACTGCCCTGTACAGTACCCAAAGCAGCCACGATACCTCCATTTGAAGTAGTAATGAACAGGTTACAGAGGCTCTTTCTGTAACTAGCGATGAAGTTAGAAGGATCTTGCAAGACATGAAACAGCAAAAGTAGCTGGAGAAGATGGACTACCAGTCGATTTAATCAAAGATGGAGGAGACATAATGCTTGAAAAACTTGTGGCCCTTTGTACGAACTGTCTACTGACTTCAAGGGTCCCGGTGAACTGGAAGAATGCCAACATTATACGAAGTCACAACAAGGGAGACTTCATAGAATTGAAAAATTATAGGCCCATTAGCTTACTTCCAGTACTATATAAAATATTCATCAAGATAATTTCCAGTAGAATAAGGACAACACTAAACTTTAGTGAACAAAGAGAACAGGCACATTTCAGGAAGGGATACTCCACAATAGATCACATCCATGTTATCAATCAGGTAATCAAGAAATCCGCAGAGTACAATCAGCCTCTATATATGGCTTTCATAGATTACGAAAAGGCATTTGATTCACTAGAGATACCAGCAGTCATAGAGGCATTACATAATGAAGGAGTACAGGATGCTTACGTAGATATCCTGGAAAATATCTACAGAGATTCAACAGCTACCTTAATTCTCTACAAGAAAAGTAGGAAGATACCTATAAAGAAAGGGGTCAGACAAGGAGACACAATCTCTCCAATGCTCTTCACTACGTGCTTTCAAGAAGTATTCAAGCTATTAAACTGGCAAGGCTTAGGAGTAAGGATCAATGGCGAATATCTCGGCAACCTTTGATTTGCAGATGACATTGTCTTGTTCAGCAACACCGGGGACGAGTTACAACAAATGATTGAGGACCTTAACAGAGAGAATACAAGAGTGAAATTGAAGACTAATATGCAGAAGATAAAGATAATCATCAATAGCCGGGCAAGGGAACAAAAGTTCAGGGTCGCCAGTCAGCCTCTAGAGTCTATGGAGGAGTACGTTTACCTAGGTCAATTACTCACAGGAGACCCTGATCATGAGAAGGAAATTTACAGAAAAATAAAAATGGGTTGGAGCGCATTTGGCAGACATTGTCAGATGCTGATTGGAAACTTACCATTATCATTAAAAAGAAAGGTGTACAATCAGTGCATTTTACCGGCGCTGACATCATCAGCAGCAGCAGCCTATTCATGTCCACTGCAGGATGAAGGCCTCTCCCTGCGATCTCCAATAACCCCTGTCCTGCGCCAACCGATTCCAACTAGCACCCGCAAATTTCCTAATTTCATTGCCCCATCTAGTCTCCTGTCGTCCTCTACTGCGCATCCCTTCTCTTGGTACCCATTCCGTCACCCTAATGGTCCAACGGTTATCTAGTCTGTGCATTACATGACCTGCCCAGCGTCATTTTTTTCTCTTAATGTCTATTAGAATATCGTCTATACTCATTTGCTCTCTGATCCAAACTGCTCTCTTTCAGTCTCTTAAAATTATGCCTAGCATTCTTTGTTCCATCGCTCTTTGCGCGGTCCATAACTTGTCCTCGAGCTTCTTTGTCAGCCTCCAAGTCTCTGCGCCGTATGTCAGCACCGGTAAAATGCACCGATTGTATGCTTTCCTTTTAAATGATAAGCTCCCAGTCAGGAGCTCACGATGTCTGCCATGTGCGATTCAACCCTTTTTTATTCTGTGAATTTCCTTCTCATGGTCCGGGTTCCCTGTGATTAATTGACCTAGGTAAATGTACTCCTTCACAGACTCTAAAGGCTGACTGACGATCCTGAACTCTTGTTTCCTTGCCCGGCTGTTGATCATTATCTTTGTCTTCTGCATATTAATCTTCAACTACACTCTTACTGTCTCTGTTAAGGTCTTCAATCATTTGTTGTAACTCTTCTGCAGTGTTGCTGAATAGAACAATGTCATATGCAAAATGAAGGTTACTTAGATATTCACCGTTGATTCTTACTCCTAAGCTTTCCCAGTTTAAAAGCTTGAATACTTCTTCCAAGCATGTAGTGAATAGCACTGGATTGATTGTGTCTCCTTGTCTGACCCCTTTCTTTATAGGTATCTTCCTACTTGTGTAGGATTAAGGTCGCTGTGGAATCTCCGTATATATTTTCCAAGGTATTTATGTAAGCGGTCTGTACTCCTTGATTACGTAATGCCTCTATGACTGCTGGTATCTCTACTGAATCAAATGCCTTTTCGTAATCTATGAAAGCCATATATGGAGAGGCTTATTGTACTCTGTGGATTTCTCAATAACCTGGTTAATGACATGGATGTGATCCATTGTAGAGCAACCTTTTCTGAAGCCAGCCTGCTCCCTTGGTTGACTTAAGTCCAGTGTTGTCCTTATTCTATTGGAGATTATTTTGGTAAACATTTTATATAATACTGGGAGTAAGGTAATGGGCCTATAATTTTTTAGTTCTTTAACGTCGCCCTTTTTGTGGATTAGTATAATGTTTGCATTCTTCCAGTTTTCTGGGACCCTTGCAGTCGATAGACACTTTGTATAGAGAGCCGCCAGTTTTCCTAGCATTATGTCTCCTCCATCTTTGATTAAATCGACTGTTATTTACTGACATATGGGGCAGAAACTTGGAGACTGACAAAGGAAGGAGGAGAGAAAGAGATAAGTAGAAGGCAGGGAGGTTAACCAGAATAACGTCCGGTTGGCTACCCTACACTGGGGGAATGGGAAAGGGGAAAAACAATGATAACTGGGAGAGAGAGGAGGGAAGGAAAGAAGGAAATTGCGGTGAGTTCGCTGACATGTGTGGTCTTACAGAAATTGCATTAATAGACTGACAAAGTAGCTCAAAAACAAGTTAAGGACCGCGCAAAGGGTGATGGAACAAAGAATGTTAGGCCTAACATTAAGAGACAGGAAGAGAGTGGTGTGAATCAGAGAACAAACAGGGATAGCTGATATTCTGATTGAAATTAAGAGAAAGAGATGGAGCTGGGCAGGTCATGTAATGCGTAGGTTAGATAACCAGTGTACCGTTGGGGTTACAGAATGGGTGCCAAGAGAAGGGAAGCGCAGTCAAGGACGACAGAAGACTAGGTGGAGCGATGAAGTTAAGGAATTCGCAGGCGCTAGCCGTAGGAATCGGCGCAGAATAGGGGTAATTGAAGGTCGCAGGGAGAGGTCTTCGTCCTGCAGTGGACATAAAATAGGCTGCTGCTGCTTAACGTAAACCAGCACAAATATCTTGCCGTTATAATCTCGTCTGATCTCGGCTGGACAGAGCATGTGGAAACAATAGTCGTGAAATTGAAGAAATTGTTTTTCCTCAAGTGGATGCTACGACATGCTAACCATGACACTAAACTTTTAGCATACATCGCACATGTCAGGCTGATTCTAGAAGTTTATATGTACTGATGCATTTGTAAGCATATCACATTTATGTTTTTCCTATCCTTTTATATAATATATTTTTCCTAATGGCATGCTTCACATTATTGTATTTGTGCTTACTGTTGTATTTATTCTCTAACTTAAAAAGTAGTTTATCTATATTATGCGAACTACTACGCTAACACTAGTACTATGCATTGTGCGTGCCTTCTCTTCCTTCTTTTTTTGTTTGCATTTGTGGGGTTCTCACCCGTGCTCTTGGGACAAAGCAACAACACAGTAGTGCAAACAATCACAGGGGCATTTATTGCATGCTTCATAGATCAATGCCTGCTAGCCGAGTTGCTATCCACAAAACATGCCGATGGGTGCGCGACAAATCGCGGAAGTCCGACTCACCGCGACTGGATAATGAGCGAATATGTTCGCCCCATGCTGGACACCAACACCTGGTCGTTTGCACGTATGGCCACGCGAATGGTGATGCGTTCGAACGATCGTGTTCATCCATTTTGGGGTAGGCTTCGCGAGACAATCTCGCAGAAGCATGGATCGGCGCACGCGCAGAACATTCGCGCCGCTTGCCGATCCCAAGCCAAAGAAAAAGAGCCTTCTCCTTTTTGCGCCCAAGTAACCCCGCCGTTAGGTGGCGTTAGCCGAGCAACACTCGCGCCATCTCGTACTACCCTGCAAGCGTACCGACTGCCGCAGTAAAGCAACACGGCGAAGCCGGATTAAAGGAGACGGGAGCTATGCGAGAAAACAACATATCAGGGGACGCGTGAGAGTTGCGCGTCCACACAGACTTAAGCCAACTGTTTTCTTGCTCCTGCCAGTTGTTGTTTATGGGTGTGATGTTTTGAAAACCTCACTCCTGTATGTATGTATGTATGTATGTATGTATGTATATATATATGTATATATATTGCATAATGCCGTACAAAATATAAAATTTAACATAGTACCCAAATAATAATCATCTTTACTAGCGGGAACATGGTGCTGTAGATGGCTTGCCAGGCTAAGCATAAAGGCTGAGGCCCATATGCTAGAGCGTCTGATAGGCAGCCATCTAGAGCAGGAATTTGCAGGTTGTGGAAGATGCACACACTCTCTCTAATACATACACACGCACTCATGAAGAGCATGTGACATACAGGGCAAGAACCGGGCAGTCAGTGGCTGCACAACGGACAGTTCCAGCGTTCCGTTTTATTGCCGTGCACTATTAATGTAAATCAGTCTTAACACAGTCTCAAATAAATTCACTGAGCGTTTGAGCAGTGCCTGAGTGCACAGCTCATTCATTAAAAAGCTGCAAGGTGTCCTTGATGGCCGAGTTTATTAACCACTATTTAGGGCTTATACTTCGTCAGAATTGCCACAGTACACATAGTTAAGTCACGATTTCTCTGGCACAGCTGCACTTAATGAATCAATTTTTGTTTTTTGTAATACTGTGTGCAGCTAAGGTCTATCTGGCGCTGACCCTTTGGCACATATTGCACTGGGCTGAAACTAGTCTACGCAGCAACCTGCATTCATGGGCACCACCTTTGCTGCCCCAAGTTGTTTTCTGCGATCTCCAGGCAAGTGTGACAGCAATTCTTTTGTCTTTCACGAAATACTGTGCAAGTTTTGCCAATTTTCTATTCTTTTCTTTTAGCTTTCTGTTTAATCAGGGTGTCTACCAACCAGGAAAACCGGGAATTCTCAGCGATTTTGAGTAGTCTGGAAAAACTCGGGGAATTTGTGCCTGTATCAGGGAAAATTAGCTGTAATGTTATTGAAAGGGCGGAAAGTCGCGGTAATGCCGACTCGAGTAACAGACAGGAAGCGTAATGAATCGTCTTTGACGTCCTGTCGTCGGCTGGAGGAGTTGCCAGTGTACAGTCAACGACTGACTTTCTGGATTCCCAATAATTTGGACGGCTTCGCAGCGCCACCACGTATCGCATAGAGTCAATGTATCAGAACGTCTGAACGCAAGAACTCTTCGCCGTCCGATTTTCAGGACATTTTGCCGTGACCGCAGGTCCAAAACAGCATTAATCAAAGCCACCACTGCTGCCATTTTGATTACCTCGCCGCCTCAAACCGGCGCTCTCGCACGCAGATCCGCTGGCAGCCGCAGCCACCACTGCGGCAAGGCGAGGCCTAGCTGCTTCTACATTCACTATTCAAGTTCTTGCCGTGCAGTGTCGTGTTTTTCATTGAAAGAATTCGTCGCTGTCAGTAATGGCACCAACTCTGCCTCTGTATTCCACGCAATTGGCTTCGAAGCTTAGAAAGCACGGCTTGTTGCATAATGCCGGTTACTGAAAGGCAGGTTCGCCTTAGCACAGCAATGTTATGCGCTGAAGCATACATGAAGTACTATTGCCAAGCCCGTGACATTCCCGTATGACCAATGGGGCCGTTTCTTGCAGGCAACACTAGCGCCGCCTGGATTCTAACGGTAGTTGTACTGATACCAGAAAAATGTTCACCTACTAATATTAGATGATGTTTTGAATATTACTCACTTATAACCTAAATTTAAAAACGACAGGTGACGACTGAATAATTTCTAGTTGTTAAGAAAGTGACGTGCATCGAAAGCGGAATGACACATGTGAGGAGTACCACACAGCAGACGACCGACGCCGCCGTCGTCTGCTTCTGCTATTGCGCTGCCCGCTTGCTTTGGCCATATATATATATATATATATATATATATATATATATATATATATATATACATACATACACACACACTTCTTTTTTCTTATTGATGACTCAGAATTAGCTTGTACATTTACCTTTGAAGGTTGGCACTGCTGCATAGGCCGAGCGAAATCACGACGCTAATCGCACCAACTTGCTGCAAATAAAGAGCTTTATTGTAACGGCATCGATGTTTAGATAAAATAAAACACACGCGAATAGCATTTCAGAAGATATACTGGTGCGCAACATGCATAGTTGTTTATTTGGAAAAAGATACTATGTACAGTCTCGCCACACATTTCTGGTGAACACAAGCTGTCCGCCGTTGAATGAAGAAATACATCTGATCGCAAAGAGCCACCGCAGGCTGGTACATTGCTAAAGTTCCTCCACTTTTGTAGCTGAAGATGTCAGACCACTTCGTTCACAATGTCCAACAAATTGCAGCTCGATTTGCACATAAACACATAGCTTACACAAGAGCGAATTCTGTCGCGACTGTTCGTCTTCTGGTCCAGGCTCCTTGCTCTCTCTCTTGCCGTTACCCCTTCGGGAAGTTCTCACAATATAAAACTTTTCAGCGTTTAAGCTGAATTTGCCTCAAACAGCTTAAAATTTAAGAGAGAAATGTTTTTCTGTATGTGCTGGTTTGAAGCATCATAAATAAAGTTTACAATATAAAGGCTTAGCTGTTGCTTCGATTCTCGCTGCCGGCAGTGCACTGTTGTCGCGCCACCCCAAGGCTTGGATGCGAAACACTCCACATGCCACGGGCTGGGTATTGTGGTGAAGCTTAACAAGTGGGAAGGGGCAATTGCCACGGGACACGGTATGTATTCCCTAATTATACACGCATGCACCTGCCATCTCCTGTCACAGTACAAGCACTGATATGCCTAATATGTGTACTGGCATGTCTTCAGAGCTTTTCCGAATGTGCCTGTGGCGTTTTGAGCCCTTACGGGCAGTAAAAGACATGCATTCATTTTTTCGGATGTTTTCGTGGCTCCTAGGGGAGTCTGAAAAATCGGACGTTGACTGTACAACTGACCAAGAAGATGCTTCAAGTGGTCCGTGGGGCAAACATGCGGCAGAACGAGGAAGAGAACAGAAAGGACCATCACAATGAGGAATAATTGGGAAACAAACTGTGCTGTCTCTTCTTTGAAGGAGCTTGAGCTCAAAAAGCAAAGTGTTGGCTGACGCTGAGGTGCAGGTGACCCTCATCTAAACCAAGATAAACTCTTTAAAGCAGTGAAATGCAACACTGAGGCATTGTGTGCTGGTTGAGAGTATGTCAGGACAGTTGAGATTGACTTTCCAGTGGCTGCAAGAATTTCACTTACGACAAAGTTCAGGCCTAATACTGATGAGCTTGCTATCAATTGATAGAAATAGCTCATTTTCGAAAATATTTGCTTCTGTATACACCTCTTTTTATTCGTATTTGAAAATGTTCGACTCTATTTGCAATGGGCTTTACCATTTTTTTTTTCCGAATATATTTTATTCACTGTGCATTTTATTACCCCTCCCTTCAGTTTTCTATTGTAAATAAGATCATATAAGATAATAATAAGAACACTACGCCTTACTATTCAAACTGGAATGTCTTTTTTTTTAACATGCTTACTAGAGAGTGACAGCACCGGGTGACATGGTGTTAGCCCCCCCCCCTGACATAAAACAATGTTCCGTGTCACTCAGGGAATATTGCAAAGGCTCTCAGGAAAAACCTAGAAAACTCAGGCAACTTGGAAATGTCAACTTGGTAGACACCCTGCCCAAGTTTCTTTTTCTTTCCTGCCATTGTCCACCTCACATAGAGTGCATGGCCGATGTCTCTAGTAAGCAGGCTCTTTGATTTCTCATGTGGTGCCACTCATAATGCAGTAAACCCACGTTAACTCGAACTTCGATATCTCGAAATATTGGTAAAGTCGATTTTTTTTTTTTTCAGCTTGGTGCCAAACCCTTCGTATTTTTCACCTCTTATCTGGAAATTCTTTTGCGCTGCATTCCAGATATCTTGAAATCTTGACTGCAACAATGTTGGGAAAAGGCTGCTACACAATGGTTTCCATAGTTTCTGTGCTGCTGCAGTATTGCCATCTGTAGCGAATTCTGCTCAATCCTACGCCACTTTTATCATCTGCCATTCGTAGCTGTCTGTGATCTCATTGATAATGGACAGTTTTGGTTGAGGGCTGCTTACGTTCCACTCCACTCAAGTTTCACATGCTGAGACACTGCAGGGAAGTTTGTAGGTTTCGTATTTGATAAGCACATCTAGCGGAGACATGAGTGACATGTTATCAGCTTGGTGGTCTACTGAAGCTACAGCTCCTGGTACACCGAGTTTTTGTGAGAAATTTAGCGGCTGCTGGCTCCTATCTTTAAAGGGTCTATGCAAGGCCAGGGGCTTACATTTTTGTGAATTCGCTACATTTTTGTGAATTCGCTTATCTCGAAACTCCGCTTACCCAGTGGCGTAGCAACACGGGGGGCCAGTGGGGGGGGGGTGTCATGTACGTCTGAAGACACCGGAAATTGTTGATATCCTCGCCTTCCTCGACTACACCCGGGGGGGGGTGACAGAAGACCTATGGGCCCCGGGTGCCAGACGACCTAGCTACGTCACTGCGCTTACCACTTATTAAGATGAAGGCCTTAGATGGCTCACGAGTATAAAAATTGGCCGTCTGGCATTATGGCACCAAAATTTGGGGTCGAACCCTCGACCTTTGGTGTTAGTTATGGCAAAGTGAAGGCACAGGGAATTAAGATAGAGTTAAGCATTCGAACCCACGACCTGTGGTGTTAAGTTGAAGTTAACTAAGGCAAAGTTAAGATAGAACGAATTGAGGCACTTGAGCCCACGACCTTTGATGGGAGTCGTACCCATGACATTAGTGCTAAGGTGAATTTAATTAAAACACTGTTAAGATAGAGTTAATTAATGCAATCGAACCCACGACCTTTGTTGTTAATTAGGCAGTGGTGGAACAGCTGTGCCAATTGCACCAGACTGCACTGAGAGTGGGCATTTGCGCCATTGGCACCAAAACGACATTTTAGCGGAATATTGCGCCGAGCCTGTGCCAAAGCATGCATAAGAGCAAATCTTTCCTTCTGTTGATGCTTCGCAGCTAGCAAAACTAAAATCAAGATCAACAGCCTGCTATCATCATCATCATAGAAGGAAGCAGAGGCCCGTCGCTAGAGTATCGCACTATATAGTGAGAAACTCTGTGGGCCCGTTGCAGCCGTTCGGTTCATCATTCGTGCATTTTTATCTGATGGAAGTACAATGTAGTGCCGCTGTACCATCTTACTGGCGCTTTGTTTCGGCTTTCATCGAACCTGCATGGTGCCACGGAGTTCGCCGAAGGAGGCTGTCGCATTCTAGGATTAAAGTTAAGCTTTTTCAATGTTTATGGTTGATAGCAGGGCTTTACAATAGAACCACTGTGATCAGAATCGCATGCATAGTTCAAAATGGTATTAGCGAATGAGGTCGAATGTGCTACACAGCACTACACAGCTGCACTATTTTGGTGAAATAGGCGCCGACACAAACATCAAACCCTGTTTGCGTCTCGTGCATGTGCAGTGGCACTGACACTATTATTATTATTATTTTTTTTGCGGCCTCAAAACCTTTGCGGGCCTATTCGAAAACCCCCAAATGTGCATGACATGACATGAGTATAATGCATGATGTCATGTTCAGTGCAGGCATGCGTACTGATCGGTCTTGCGGTGAGCCTTTACGCACAAGTCGTGACTGTCTCGCTGTTGCACCCTGTGATAATAAATGCGCGTTTATGGACAATCGTGCCTTCTCTGCGACGTATCAATGAACCCAGCCATAGTGCCTTTTGTGCATGGCAGTGTGGAGGAGCGTTGCGTCCTTTCCTGACTGTGTTTGCAGGGCAAGCCTCATGCAAACCCGTCTGCACAACATATCGACTGTATCAGTTAACATGTGCATGGTATATGGTAAGCACACTTGCATTGAATGCTGTGGCAAAAGTTTTTGCTGCTCCACCAAATTGGCTTTTTGCATGCACCAGGACCTGCACCGAAAGGTGAAACGACTGTTCCACCACTGTTTAGGGGTGAAGTTAATTAAGGCACAGTTAATGGACTTGCGCTCAATTCCTTTGGCGGGAGAAAACAAGTATAATAGGAAGTAACAACGCATCTGTTTGAGAATGTCAAGTAATTTAATGAATGTCTCGCGAGCGCGCAGGCTTTCACTTTTATCCTCTCTAGTGTATGGTAGAGTAGCTGTCAACTTTTTTCTAAATTTTTACCTGTTTCTACAACTTCGAATTAACGGGGCTTTTGTGTACTTTTGACACACCAATGCAGTTGAGTTCTTTTTAATAGCATTTGAATACATAACAATTTGACCACCTGTAATAAATTACAACAGAATGGAAATACTAAATACATATTTTTTCTTAAAGCAGTGGTACTGCTCTGACTGGGAATTAGAAATATTTGTTGTAGCTACTCTATGTGCAGTGCTCAGCGATTCAAACGCGATAATCGGTCTGCATGGCAGTCGTAGCTAGGGACACAGAGCTGATGCATTTTGGTATAGGATGAATGTGAAGGCTTTTGCGATGCAATGTGACTGCATTTGGCCCCCCAGCAATGCCAAAAGTTCTGGCCACCATGCAGGTAGATTATCGCACTTCAGTTGCTGAGCACTGTATGTGCTGTACGTACATGCACGTGTTTGCACATGTTTGTGCGTGAAAGACAAGAAGTGGAGCATTTAGTTAATGTGTACATCCTTGAAGCTGCAACAGTGGCTTTGCAAAATAAGAAGGTACTGCTGATAAGAGCGCTGCTTTTTTGTGAGCTGGTAATTCATACTGTGCATTGGATGCAGTAGGAGACAAGGAATTTCTCGTGTAGACTTATCTTTGTGAGAACTGATTATGCTACAATTTGGAAAAAAAAGTAGAAAATAACCACAGTCATTAGATCATTGCAATGTGCTGACAGGGGCCCATCCTTGTAATGCATCATGTTTTGCTTGTGCTGTCTGAGCTGGTTATTTATAGAACAGCCTTTGTTTGATTTATTTCGGCCTCGTGACAGTGATATGTTGTATACCACTCATTCCATGCAAGGGTCTTGAACATTGCATTTGACAAGGTGTGAATGCGATTTCACACTGAAGCCAACCGGTACCTTGACTACCATTGCAGTATGTTATCAACATTCTTCGTGAGCAGTCTTATGGGATCACTGTCCATTTATGAAGAAGGTGGCTTTGTCGTCCTTTCCAGGCACAGTTTGGATCTAAAGCACATGAAACCATCACATTGAAAAGTTGTGCTGCTAAAGTTAAAGGCCAAGGGAAATAACATTTGCATTTCAATAAACCATAGCCAGTTTGCAAAATGTGTAAGCAACAACTGCACTGCATTACAGGCAATGCTCAGTGTTAAAATGCACGGGGCAGTGTGTCCTCTAAGGTTTATCTCAAATAACAGGACATGGCAGAGCATTGAAAGGGAAGAGAGGGAGCATTGCAGGGCAAACTAGCTGCTTCCAATTGACAGCCTTTTCTTGATAAGAAAACTGATGCCATTGTGGACTTTTTAAATGCAGACCTTGCGTAAGGGCTTCATAGCGTGGTCGATAGACGTGAAAGACCTTTGTTCGATGCAGAACGCATAGATGCTACCACATGATTTATTTGTAGCTTCAGGGTAGTGGCATTTCAACATGACACCACCGGCAGCATTTTTATTATCTCGCTGCTTCGAACTGGCGCTCTCACTCGCAGATCGGCCGGCAGCCGTAGCCACCGCCGCTGCAACGCTGGGCCTAGCTACTTCGACATTTGCTGCCAAGCTTCTTGCTGTTCAGTGCCTTGTTTTTCATTAACAATGCACCGCTGTTCGCAATTGCGCCAACTCCGCTTTTGTCATCCTCACCAATGGATTCGAACCTCGGAAAGCACAGTGCGTTTCATAATGCCGGTTCTTAAAAGTAAACTTCGCCTCAATACAGCATTGAGGCGCGCTGAAGCATACCAAGAGTAGAAAGGGGGCAATTGTCACAGGACACGGTATGCATTTCTTAATTATACGTGCGTGCACCTGCCATCTCCTATCGCAGTAGAAGCACTGATATGCCTAATAAGTGTACTGGCAGAGCTTCAAGCCTTCAGAGCTATTTCGGATGCGTCTCTGGCGATTTAAGCTCTTGGGGGCAGTAAAAGGCATGCATTCATTTTTTCAGACATTTTCAGTGCCGCTAGGGAGTCCTAAAAATCAGACCTTGACTGTATAATGAATTTTTAGGTACATTGACAATTTTTAATCATTCAGGGCATTCATTACCTATGGTAGCCTTGACCAGGAAGCCAAGATTTTAGAAATATTCCAGAGTTGTTTTGTACCCCTTTTGTTAACTTATGAATCAATAATACCTTGCAGTTTTTGGACCTTCAACTAACATGTACAGAAAAACATGTCTACTGGGCTTTTCGTTGTCGAGCTAACAAACCATTTTTGACATACAACTCTTACCACTCAAAGTTTATCAAGTGCGGTATTTTCAACTTTAGTTCCATAAATGCTGTCTTGTTGTCACCCTGTAAAGCCTAGACTACAAGAACAAGCAGTTTGTCTGTTGGCGGCAGGCTACCCAATGGATCTGATTGTCTGAGTTGCAGGTAACCTGTTGAAAAAATTGTGGAACCCAGATAGCGTCCGCGTGAATTTATCTGGAAGTAAGCAGAAGCTAGCATTCGTTCCGTATCTACACAAGGTTTCACATGGACTGAAGCAAGTGACCAGTCAGGTTGGTTTAAAGTTTTTTTTTTTTTTTTCGGCACCACAAAAGCTAAACTATCTGTGCTCACTGACCAGAAAAAGTGATAGGGTGCCAGAAAGATCAGCACCCGGTCATCCCGGGTGCTGATGTCCCGGGAACTCCACCCGGTAAGTTGTATACAATGTGCCATTGTCAAGTGTCCAAAAATACATCAAAAAGAAAGGCTGCTGTATAAATGACTGGGTAAGGTAGTCGACGCTAAACATTATGTGTTACAAAGACAGGAATTGACTGGTTGTTTTCGACTTTTTCCAAAATACAGCATAATCGGCTCTCTCATAGATAAGTGTACACAAGAAATTATAGAACGAAAGCCATAATCAGCGAAGGTTCCATGCTTTTAGTACACCGTCCGTTTTGTTGTCAAGAAAAGAAATGTGCTTCCTGAACTCGGCAGGAAGATAGGCAGTGAAATTTTAATAACGATAAGTTGCTAGTGCAGTCTTTTATGTGTCTATGTGTGCCTCACTCAGTCCTAGTCTTCTACTGCACCCCCTGCATGGTATTAAGAGCTGCTGTATCTTTTCGTGATGTGAAAACAGTGCTAACTTTTTGTTCTTAGGGAAATAACATAGAAAAAGATGTAGAACTGGGTTAATGATTACGAACCAAATATTGAATGCCACCACCACAATAAACTGTGGGTTCTATTCTGCACATATTGAGAACAGGAAGTTATAAATATGCCTGCACTTTCATTCACAATAAATATAGTAGGAATGTCTTGTCTAAAAGATGCATATTTCCACAATTCAAATGGGGACATTTGAATTTTGAGGGAATAATCACAGAAATATTGCAACTATTACACCAAATAATGATGCCTAAATGAATTGTAGCCGTGGGCATGCAGTGAATGTTGTATGTACTGTAATTTCATGAGTGCATCTCACTTTCAGCCAATTATTGCTTCTTCAAAACGTGCACAACCTTCCTGGGACAAGCCTGAAAACACAACAAATCTTTCTTTCCATGTGAACTCGTTGTGTGCATCTGCTGTGGATGCACTAGAGGTACGGCAAAATGTTGCTTTCTTGGGGGCTAAGCTCAAACATTTTTTTTTTTTTTTTTGCACATTTAGTGCTTACAGGCCTCAGTTGCTGCACGTTACCAAGATAACTGCTACAAAGCTTGCCTGCAAAGTCTACAGGCAGTGATGCCAACAGCTAGACAATTTCATAAGCAAGGTACTATATTCTTGTTCTCTACACACAATAGCCAAGCTAAGGATAGTACAGGCACATTCTATCTAATGCTTAATCCCCACCTCCCGCTCCTTCTACTTGGCAGGGCAGGACAAAAATGTTCCTGTATCACCCATTCTGGATCGAGTTTTAGATACAGTAATACCAGTTCTTTTGGGATTGCCTGCTCATGCACAAGAACTGTATGCAAGACTCACGCTAGAGGCAATTTTCAAGGCCTGGAAAAAAATGATTGTAATCAGGCACCTGAAATTTAGGTAAGCCATTTTTTTGTCACATTTGACAGCCACTGGAGCTTAAAGGGCCCTCACTTGGTTCGAGCATTCCAGACAGACAAGTGTGGAGCTTAGATTATGCTGCGACATTAGTGTTTGCATAGTATTGCACTTATGTACGCCATTCTTGAAGGAACTACTCATTCTACCATCAGAGATGACGTCATAGCTAGTGCCTCCGAGTCACATGCACTGAACAAATGGCTAGTACGAATGGAAACATGCCATGAAATGCAGAGCACTAAAACAACCACTGCAAATGCATTATGCAGCAAGATAAGAATGAGGAGAGACAGATAAAAAAAGAAAGAGAAAGAAGTGGGAGTCATGACAAAAACGTCATGCAGGCCCTCGGCTTCAATATCGGAGGAGGCAGGGAAAGGAATTCACTTGCAGGCACTGGCTGAATTAATGGGAGAAAGCCTCTGCTGTGGGGACTCACCTTCTCATACTGTCACCTCTCAACTTTTCATCTGCTTCTAGCTCCACTACAGTCGACTCCTGTTAATCTTACCTTGGCTAATTCGACTTTTCACTTCATTCAAATGCACTCTAAATTCCTGGCTAGAAACCATGCATTAATATGGAAGGAAAACTTGTTTAATTCAACCCACACTGGCGCCACATGTAACGCTCACCAAAAGCTTGAAAATACAAAAAATTCAGCAGACGGTGCTACTGCTTGTATAAGCGACGACAACCTGTGCTGTACCCATGGACATTGTCTTTTATTGAGGATTTTGTCAGCACCGACGACAATGTTGAGGTCTGTGGGTCGCTGACCAATGATCACATGTATAGTTATCGTAATACTGTATTGAAGTTGTCTGTTGATGACAACAAACTACTTCAAGCAATAAAATATATTGGAATTCATTCATTCTGCTGCTATTGCTTAATTTAGCCTTTTGGATAATCCGACCAAATGTTGCAGTCCCTGTTGCACATCCTCCATGTGGTGAGGAGGACTCCCTCACCTAAAACAGCACTGCTGAAAGTCGCTGTGGCAGAAGCGCCAGACACTTATCACCTCTCGAACTGCGGGCGCGTTCCATGAACAGCGACAGGCAGTGCGGTTGTGCCCTTCAGGTTAGGAGCGAGTCGCTTGCATGTGTGGGGTGCAAGACGAGAGCAAAAAAGCCTGTTTGGCACAGTGTATCGTTACTCTCTCTTTTCTCTCTACTCGAGTCCCCTTTCCCATACCCCCTACTCAAAATGAAGGAGTCATCTTGATGCGCTCGATGTGAAAGGACGTCTGTCGTTTTTTCATAAGTGAAAAATCTCAGTGTCTTATTCTACAAGAGTCCCGTAAGGGTCGACTGTATTACTAAATTTTTATAAAGAATGTATGCTCCCAGACGGCACTTTATGTCGCTCAGTGTAAAAGCAAAATTTATAATAAGGCCTGGTGAGAAGCCCTTCAAGTGTGGATGGTGTGCACTTTCTGCATATTAAGAAAAAATTGATTTGCCTATCTTCACTCCTTTCCTGCTTTCAGTGAACAGGAATCAGCTCAACTTACTGATGCTGCAGCTATGTGCCTAGCTCGAGTAGAACACTCAGACTTACATGAAGTTGCCAAGAGTGGTTTGTGGAACCTCAATGCTTACCATGAGCTGCTGGAATGTGTCCGTCCTGCACAGCGAACTGTGCTAGCTGCTTCTGCAAGGAGGAGGCTTTTCACCCCAAACAGGGTGTCTCCTCTGGTTGGAGCCAGTGGTGAGTGGTATACCAAAACAGCCTGCCAACAGTGGCCGTAGCTGCTGCCTGAGAAGTGAGCTTGCAGCCGACTTTTGTAGCACATTATCAGATTGAGCAGACCATTGCCTTGTGCGCTTTGTTACGTTTTTGTTGCTTTTTCAACTCTACGCCCAGTAACAAAGAACATTAAGAGGTCAGTCTGCTGTTGCTGACAATGGCCTTTACATTTTTACAATGGGCTGTACATAAAATTGATTTGCATACTGGTTTTTGATGGGGATATACACAACTTCTGATGTGGTATGGTGAGCCAGAACAATGTTCAGCACAAGACTACCAGAATGTTGCTGGGGGAACGGTTGTATTCACAAATTTTATCTGTTGCAGGTGCCCAAGAACTTGTATGCACACCAGTACGCATGGAAGGAAAGCTAAGGCACAAGCTATGCTGCAATTCATAGCACCTTGGGCAAGTGATGAATTCTGACATTATAGCTGGGGTCTCGTGAACATGCCTATGAAGAAAAAATGTAACGTCTAGTATACTGCCATAGCTTTGGTGCACACAAATCAAGTCCAAGGTACAAAAGAGCCAGCTCGTAGAGAGCTGTTACAATTCAAGTGGCAGAATGAGTAATATTTTTCGGAGTGAAAACACATCAATAAGCACAAAGACGATAGTGTAGACTTCATGCAGCACTTACAATCGAGAGCTAGAGAAGTGCCTGCATCTCTTTTATATGTCAGTGCACACACCAAAATTATTAAAGGTACAGCAGAAGAAATCCTTGCATTATATTTTTAACTTCATTCAGCCCTCATAATCAAATGGCACCAATATTTTGTTGTAAAACTGAATTTTCCCTGAACTCCGTGGTATGTCGCGACGTCTGGCACACACATATCGCAAGAAAAACAGATGAGTCTTAGGCAGTTCTTGGCTTAACTTGTGCAAAGCTGTTTATTTTGTATGCTGCTGCGGTAAGCAGTGCGAAGCACCACTGCAGCAAAGGCCACCCAGACACGAGTGGAAAGGGAGAGGCGTAGGGACGACAGAAAAGGTGAATGCCTGCACAAAGCTGCCAGGGCACACCTGAATCTTCACAAGTGGTAATGCAAAAATTAACTGTATTCTCAAGCTCACTACATACCTGTCATAATCTGTAGGATGTAAACAATGCAAAAAAATTTTTGGAAGTTTCGAGTGACATTGTTTATGTTCACAAAAACTGTAGAAAATAATTGACATTGCACGTTTGAGCACCTTGTTGATCTTGACACCAAACAATAGTTGCCAGCCTCTTGCTATTGCTCCTAAATGGCACTGCATACCAGCACTGGAAAACATTGTTTGTCGCGAGTGCACAACATATCTTTTGCCACACTTATTTAGTATGTTGAGAGTTTGCGGCCACCAATGTTAAGGGCTAATAGAAAAGAAAAAAAAGATTTTTGATAAGAAATGACTAAATAAAAAAATAATAAATAAATAAGTAGTAATAATAGAAAAAAACGAAAAAAAAGGCAAGGGGTTCTCTACTGCTGTATGGTGCTAAAAAGCTGTGCAACATTGTTACATTTTCTTACAGCAGTTCGTGGCACATACGTGAAGTCCCTCCATGACGTTTATATCGATTAGATTAAAGGGGCCCTAAAGCACTTTTCTAATTTATATCGATTAGGTTAAAGGAGACCTCAAACACTTTTCTAATTATGGAATCGCCTCACTATTTAAGGATGTCTCGCAAATATTGTGCCGTAAGAATGTTCCGAATCCTTCAAGTATAAGTTGAGTTATTGCAGCCCTACGTGGTTTTCACTCTCTCTCTCTCTCTCTCTCTCTCTCTCTCTTTGTCTCTGCTAGAACATTGGAAGCTATGCAGAAGAAGCCAAGGGGGGCAAACCCCACCCAAAATTTCAGTGCATTGGCGGCGAAATAGAGTCACTGGAAAAAGTTACTCTACGGCGAAAGGGCTCGTCGTGGCACTGCGTGGCAACCGCGGTAGACTACACTACGCAGCACACCGCAGCTATTTCGGATGCCATGCGCTGCAGATACAGCTATGCAGAACTGTCGTGCGTACCGGCTGTGCAAAGATGAACTAGTCTTTTTGAGATTGTATATGTTTAATTTATTTAACTCAGAATTAGTCATTATTAATTACTGTGAATGTTCTCGCAGTCAAAAAATCAGGCAACAGCTGTTGGTGGATCTAGATGCTTATGAAGACAGAAGCAAGAGCTAGCGCTTGTTCACTGTTTTTGACACAAGATTGTGAATTCCCTGCTGCATGCAGTGCAATAATGTTTGACTCACATTTAAAGTGTTTTGGGGGCTCTTTGGGTGGCATCAGCCTACCCTTCTTCCATGCTACCTCCTTGTTTATGCTCTCAGGTTCTGGTGCCAAGTGCAACTTCCATCATCTCAGCTTTCATGCTGAGGGGAAGCTGCATTAGGAAAGACAAGTGGCAAGTAATGGTCAAAGAAAAATTCTGAAAGCAAAAGATTGTGCAAGTGAAAAATCTGAGGGTAGTGGCACACATAGTTTTTTAATAGAGTGGTCTGCAGCATAGACTGACAGGCTACATGCTCACTACCTCCATGTGTGTCCGCCTCAGGAGCTCCATCTGAATACATAGGAAAGGATAAACCATTTTTCTCAGCAACCACTGCACTGATTTTGACAAGGTTTGTTGCATTTAAAAGTTACAATCAAGTGACTAGCATGGTGGATTTTCAATTTTTGCCATCAATAGCTCTAGAAAAATACTCGATAACTGCAAAACTAGCGGCGAACTGCTGTGGCAGTCACGTGACAAGAAAATCTCGGCCCCTTTTGTTTCTCTGCGCGCAAGTGCGAGATGGCGCATACTTTTTTCGTTCGTCTGCTGACAGATCAGTGCTGTTTTTACATTCTTAATGCAAGTCATGTCTGATAAAAGATGACGACATCGTTGCCACTGATCATAATCGGCTTGGTGCTACCTTCTGTTGCGGCGTCGCAGCTTTCAAGAGACAAGAATGAGGTACTGGATGTCGCCTCCGCGTCCATGTATTCAGAGTCCGTCTTGTCATACTGAATCGCATAGAGTTTCTCACCACATTACCTAGAGGGAAATCTGGCGCTGCTGCGCTGTGGTATGCATGGGAATCCCGGTATATTGTGACTTCGGATTGGCATCGTTCTCGAAGAGACGCGCTTGACAAGTACCGTTCCGTCTGTCGCAACGATTCATTTTCTACTGAAACAGCATGTGAAAAGCTGTTTTAGCTTTATTATTACGCGAAAACATGTTTTGTTTAACTATGAGGACTTGTTATTGCGCGTACGACTAAATGTTACGTAAAAAGTATCAGCGAGCCCCTAAAGTTGGAGGGCAGATGACAAGGTTCACGCTCGCTTTGAAACAGTTGGTCGTCTGTTCTTGCTTTTCTTTGCTTGGTCATGCATTGTGGGTGAGTAAAGATGTAATATGCATGAATGGAAACATTTTATGAAGATTTTACTTTTAGAACGCGTTATTTGTGTAGCCATATCCACGTTTTAGATGAAGCCTCTTACGACACCAGCCAACACAAGCCTCGCAGACACATATACAGTCATTCCCATGACGGCACGGTGCCCCCTTAAGAAACTCCCATAGACGGTGGCGCCAGATTTCCCTCTAGGTGTTATAGTGAGAAACTCTATGCTGATTTGGATATGGTGCATTGTCTCTATCTAAAAACCTTTCCATTGGGACGTCTCAGTTTAGTCTCTTCATAATAAAAAAAAGAGAGAGAGAGAGAGAGAGAATCACAAACCATGACAATCAAAACAAGCGCAAGTGAGAGCCGACGCGAACTGACGACAGTGTGAAACTAGCAGTTGGGCGGGTCCGCTCTCATTGGTCTGGTCACTTCTGTTCACGGCTCGCTGGACTGCAACAAGCCACGAAAAGTTGGTCTCAGACTGATCCCTCCCATGGCACGGAAAAGCTGCCACGAGGCAGCTTCTGCGGCGCACATTCTTCTGCTAATGTGGCTGGGGCATAAGAGTTATGAATAACAATGTCAGAATTTTGCAAACTGCACCTAATAATGCATCTAATGTGGACAAAATGTATGTATTTTATATGGTTCTGAAATATACCGCTAATATGCGAGCAAAACTTTCGCAAAACTTTTAAATATTGTAACCTGTAAATCCATATCAGATTTGCCTACTTTAGATGCTCTAACAGATGCAGTTTACAGAACTGCAATAGCTATTGGTGCAGAGCTACGGATTTGTAAACTTCGTGCTTCTTATCGGTTGTCAGTTATTATTAGACAATGTTTAAAATTCTAAATAAAAATTCTGTTTCTTGGAGTCTGTAGAATTAAGTTTTCTCTCTAATGCAACAAATTTAATTCAAATTGGTGCAGTGGTTGTCTTATAAAAGCATTTCTCTTTTAAACTTGTGTTAATTGGAAAAGTAAGGTTGTACAATGTAACTATCACCAACCAAGAAGGTTTATGAAAAGTTTAAACCCAGTGTTTCGGAGTTTGGCTGCTCTCTGTCCTGCGGATATCCCTTGCATGTTGGCAAGGGACATGCAGAGTACATTCTACAGACATATGCCAGGGCCTTTTGCACAGCGTTTGTCATGTTTATTACGGTCGCAGCACAACGCTGTGTGATGGATGCAATGGGCACAGCACCCATGAATCACGAAGAGATTTGTCACACTGAAGTGCAGCATATTGTGTTGTCCCCTACATATATGGGCTTTTGCAGGGTTGCCTCCCGAGGGAACTGCCGTCAGGGCTGCAAGTCGAACACATAAAAAGCTGTTGCAGCTTCCCAAAGCCACCCCTGATAGAGGGAGTCTGAATGACTCCGAAACATTGGGTTAATTTTTAATAAACCTTCTTGGTTATCAATTTTTTAGTTCGCCCACTTTTGTCTATATATTTGCCTGCAAACCTGCCAAAGTGTGTCTTACATTATTCACAATACTGCAGTGCACGATGCCGATCTGTCCTTGAAAATTTTTCTACTCTTGAGAAATCTGTTTACTAAATTACAGCTGCAGGTATTTGCTCTTTAGCACCCCTGGCTGCATCAACAAGTTGCTGCAAGTTTAGATTATTTTGGCAGTGGCAATTTTGTTGCCGCATTTCAAAGAAATTATAAACTTGCATGTCTTTTCGTGGCTTGTAAGAAGGTGTGGGATCTACAAATGTCTTTCAAGGAAATACATAGTGCATTAAGTACATACCTCGAAGTGGGCGCTGTTCTCGAGTAATTCTGTGACAAAATTAAAAGCAACAGCTGCCAAAATGAAAATGGCATTTGTATGAAAAGTTGAGGCATGAAGCTTTGTTTGGTGTGTGTACACACACATACACCGTAAAATCCCACACAAGAGTGTGTCCCCCCCCCCCCCCCCCTTACTTTCGAGTGAACCGAGTAAGCTTCCACCTTGGGGCAAGGGGGCATGGGATTTTACGGGATGTGTGCGTGCACGTGCGTGTGTATATGTACACATGCACACACACATTCAAGAAAAGCAGAACTGCATGTACAGAAGGCCTATTTATTTTTATACATATTTGTACATTTCGTCCATATGCATCTAAGCATTTCTGTACAAGTGTGTCCTGTTTGTTTTTAACTTTAGAAACAGTCTGCAAAATCACCAGAACTTACACATTTGATTGCAGACTACAGCTATACACAGATGAGACAACGCATATCCACTTCATGTGAAACTGCATAAAATCATTTGAACCAATCATGTCTTGTTTCCTGTTCTTTAAAAGAAAATGGGTGAATTTAGCATGAAAACAGACCAATTTTTGCCTGCCCACACGTGGGGAACAGTAATATTTAACTAGAGACAACATGTGATGTGGTGACAAGAGAAATGTTGTATAGGGCAGAATACTGCTAAACAGATTCAACAACTCCAACTAGCTCCACTGCTCAGAGATTAAACCTCCTGTACATCAAGCTGGATGGAAGACTTTTTCCCACCTTAGAGGGAAACATTTCTTCCACCAGCTAGATTGCATACCATGGTATGGAACAGATGCAGCCTTGCTGCTTACAGAATCTGGCCTACTGGCAGCAACACAACATACCCTGCCACATATGGAATGGTATAAATACTGAAAAATTGTATGCCAGGAGTTCCTTCTGAAGGAAACCCTAGCAACAGTGGCCTTTACAGGCCCAGAGGTTAACGGCACTGTTCTCTAGTTGGAACCATCCGAAACTTGCATTATGCTACTGGCCCGCAAGCATCACATAACTTTATTGATATGCCCCCACAGTACGTCATGTCACCAGAAGCAAAGGTCAGCAATAGAAAAATAACTAGTTATGATGGAGAGCCCACATTTTGCCAGAAACTCTTTGCACAGACGCAGTCTCAAAGAAAAGATGCTGCACACACTGAATAGCACTGCCCATGTGGCCATGTTCTGCTTCGATGTGCTCTGGGCAGTGCCAGGCAAAACACACCTACTAACACTCCCCAGCTCTAGCCAGCCTGCACCCCTTCCCACTTTTCACAGTAAACGACAAGTTTCCATTACACTCAGCAGTGGTTGCCACAACACACATTTGGCGAGGCTCTGGCAACCTCTCACTCAAGATTATCCTCCTCCAAAGTTTCAGCTGGTTGTGAGTATTGACTAGAACTGGACCCTACACAAAAGCGAGCCAGCCGACATCTACCTCAATGAGAATAAACTTGCACGAAGTAGAAAGAACAAAAGGGTGTATAAAGAAAAAAACAGGTGTGACATGCCACTTTGTGTCCCTCTCGAGTTTGCAAAGATCTATCAACAGTGCAATACTCTGCAACATACTCCAAATTGTAAATGTACAAGTCGTTGTCCGCACTACCCAGCTAACTCTCTGTGTTTGGCCAAGACCTGGGCGAAACTTCGCTTGTTGACAGTCATGCGAATGGCAGCAATTGCATCAAACAATACATCGGAGCTCATGTCTTCCGGTAGCTTGGTCAAAAACTGAGCCAGGTTGATGAAATCTAGTCGCAACAGCACGTCCTCATACAGCCGCAGAATACCTGTAACCAAAATGGGTATTTAGTGACTGCAGTAGCCAATCTGAAGAATGCTCACCAAGGGCAGACCTGAAGAGGAACTCTTCCCCGTCTCTCAAGAAGACGTCCCACACTCGGCAGGCCACATCCAGGGGCAGAGATCGGCTGTAAAGCGTATATATCCTGCACAGAAGGCATGGCCTGATGGCCATCTGAATTCACTTATGAGAGCTGAGCCTACCAGTCAACCAGGTACAGGTCCGAAGTGAGGTTGTGCTTCTTGAAGTGTGCAAACAGCTTGGGCAGGTTCTCATGGAAAAAGTCGTCGTACAGGGTATAATAGGCATTCATCTGCATTAAAACAGGAACTGGCATTAATTTCCTTATGTATTATACTTATTGGCTATGTAGTGAATGCATACTGCCCAACTGCAGTAGTATTGTAATAAAATAAAATGTGTATATACATCATACAGGATTATTACATTTTGGACAGTATTTTACACAACAAAACCCATTATCTTGCAAATGTAGCTTAAGCACAGCAGTTCTGAAATAAAATTAACGAAAATGTTAATGCTGTAGAAGATTCTCTACATTTACGTGAAAGATACAAAGCATGCTTGTTAACTGGAAACATATAGAAGTGTTACAATACATAAACTTGCCTGTGGCTGGTCTACACGAAAAAATGCTAGTTGACAGGGTCTGTTGAGCAGGTTTGCAAAGCAGATGAACGCATCAGCTACCTCCAGGTTGAGCAGCAGCATGGCAGCCAGGAAGGACATGCCTTGCACCTGCAGCACAGAAAGCAGCCACAGAGCAGGTAAAATGCAAACTTTTATAAATGAAGACAGGCTAAACAGTGTTTACAAGCATCACAGTGAAAGTAAAAATTTACAAAAACCTTTCTGCAGAAGCTACACAGGATGACGGAAGTGCCCATAGATTCCAGGATAAACATACATGGCTGTAGCTTTACATATGCTGGCAACATTGTAGCCACATAGATGAGTACCCCCATCTCATTTGTGGTTAAACCATTTCACCAATGTAGCCTCTGAAAGGCACTTCAAACCACGCCAGATTTCACCACGCCTGTATTTTTCGCAGTCTTTCTCGGGAAAGTTCCATGTTAAATAATCTTCTTGTGGTGGCCCTTTCTTTCATTACTTTCTTTTTATTTTTTGCAGATCCACATCTTAATCTTAAAGGCAGTGCTACTAGTTTCACTATATTATATACACAGATTTGGCATTTCTTGTGCAAGCTACAATGTTCTAATTTAGGGCTTTCAATAGGACGGATTCAAAATTTTCTCGAGTAGCTGCAACATTAAAAAAAAATGCGATTAGCATTCTTAGAATTTTTTGCACATTTTCTGGTATGTTTCTGTCTCTAACCCCCTTTTTCACCACCTTGGGTCGCTGGGTGGTCCATGGTCTAGTCACTATCTGTAGTGGGTAGGGAGAACTGGGCTGCTATGCTGAGAGAACCATGTTCGACACCAACTGTCGGGACTAATTTGGGTCATTGAGTATGTGACAATTTTCAATGAACCTGTGATGCTAAGTTGGGGGTCACTGGGTATGTGCCAATGCGTGTGCTGCATTTCAACAAGCTTCTTTGATGCCAACTTGGGTCACTGGGTATTAGGCTTGTACACATTACAGAAGAAAAAAAGGAGCCTGTTGTAATTACACAATTTTAATATGTTACGAACTACAGTGACCAATTACTGCCCCAAAAAGTAAGTGAAATGAACAGATTACTCCTACATCACTTTCCTCCCAACTTTTATTAAAGGGACACTAAAGAGAAAAAGTAAGTTGAGCTGTACTAATACATTTTCTTCCTACAACTCTGACCATTTGAGGAGGCTTGGTAGGTGACAACTCAAAAACTAAAGACAGGTGGAAACACCACATGCAAGTTCCTGCATCTGTTTGGGCCTAGTTTAACTTATCAATAAAGATGGACTAGATTGTATTCCAAAAAAGTGCCACAGACTAAACAAGTTGTAAGAAATTTCATTGAGCCACAATGGCTCAAGTATGAGAAAAACTTTGAAATCCATGACATCACACTAACACACCGGTGCTCAGGTAACAGTGCAAAATTTAAAAAATGGAAACAACCTTCCATTTTTCTCCTGAAATAATCAACCTCTTACCAAGAAATTGCGAAAATAGTTTTTAAGTTTACTTTGTCGGTCTAAACTGATTAACTGTTTCTCTTTAGTGCCCTTTAACAATTCACAAATACAATAGAATGAGTTGGCCTGGCTCTTTCTGTGTGCTCTCTGCAGCCCGCCGACAATTGCCACTCCTCTCCCTCCACCTTTTTTTCTCTCTCTTTCTCCACACACACACGGAGGTTGTACACCGCACAAACTCTTAGCACTCACGGATAAGAATGCTTTAACAATGAGGATGCACATTTCTGCATTGCCAAAGCAACACTTAGCTTAACTTCTGATAAGCTTTTCATTACTAAGCCGTGCAACCACTTCGCATCAAATTATGCTATCATTCTCATGCTATATTTAAAAATTATCATCTTAAAAAAACTAAAATTTCGATTACAAATTATGCATTTAAATAATGCATGTTGATGACCTAGTTGGTAGTTGGAAAAACAGCGCTAAAAACTGGGCGAAACAAAAATAAGACAGTGCACTATCGTGTGTCTTGTTTGCAGCCCAAACTTGTTGCAGCCCAGGTAACAGTGGAGATGAGCATTCTTTTTTCCAGCCAGATCTTCTAGTAAGTCGTTCGACCACGAATACGTATGGAAGAGAGCAGGCACCATTTTGCAACTCGCCTATCACTCAATCGTGCTTTTGTCATTGTGAGCATGCTATATTATTCTACATTTAAAAATTACAAGAACGAAGCTTCACGCTAGAACTTCGATAGTATCATATGATGCAAGTTTCACGCACTTTCAGTGACCTGCTGTCTGACTTGAAGAGGTGCTTGGAAGTAGTAACTTGTGATCATGGTATTGTAGTCGTCACGCGACGCATACTGTTATTTAATCACACTCAGGAATTGATGAGCCAGACAGTTTGAAGCAGGACTGCTTCCTGCTTAGAAGCCTTCGTGAAAATTACGGCATCTACAGTTTGCAGTAAATTAAGGGCTAGTAGCTCCAAGAGATGTCTCCCAACACCCAGTTATTCTGAAAATTGCCAAGACATTCAGTTGGGATGGGCTTGGGAGGGTGCGTCTGAAAATTTCAGTGGGGAGGGGTACTCCTTCACCCACCCCCCTCCCCCGGCTACGCCCATACTGCGATGCCACGTCACGAGCACACCTCGTACACTCGTGTTGCTGGCTTGGGCCTCGATGGAGCCGAGTGGGCAAAAAGTAACGCCTGCTGCCGCAGTATTACATGAGGGGAGAGGGCATCACTGATACCACGTTGCCCTCGCTCTCTGAAGCCTGTGTTATCCATGCATTCCTTGTCTGCGCAAGCTCTCACCTGCATTCTAATTGCACCTCAGTAAGGCTAAATCAAAACGCACCAAGCGTCGTAATGTGCTCACTTGCCCGTGAGGCGCTCGTAACACAAAGGTCCACTCACTGGACATTAATGCTTTCGCATTCAGAACTCATAAGAATTGCTTAGGTGTCCCGAGATTTTGTTATGATGTGCCATGCATGGACTTCGCAGCAGAGCCACTAGATGATGCAGTGTCCAGAAGGATTTAGAGAGGAGCCCAGTTGCATACCCATCTCACACGCAACATCTTTCAGCAGTGGCAATATGGTGTGTCGCTACAATGTTTCAATGCTGATCGCATTAACGTTCATCTCCAGAACTTTCTGAAGTGCAACAAAAAGCACATTGTCCTGTTTTTTTGTCTTTTCGTTGAGTTTCAAGATGTTCTGAAGATGAATGTCAACCAATTAGCATGTTTGGCCACCTTGCACATAACTTAGACATTCATCATAAGGAGGGTTCTGCTGCAATTTTTTTTTTTTTAACCTTGTGAATGCCATGCCCAAGTGTACTTGCCTGGCCACCGATGAAAACTCTTTGCCTAAACATTCCCTAAATAATGACTCAGAAGGGTTTGGGTGCGAGCTAGTTGGTACGGATCATTCATATTTAAAACAGCGCCAAAAAACACGGACAAGGGAGGACACAGGACCAATCAAGTCCAGCGGCTTAAAACAAGTGGCTATCCTGAACAACTGCTGTCATCCTTGGCGGAAGTTTTATTGCAAGAGGCTCGTCCCCCCAAGAAACCGCGCGAGGCGGGTGATGTCTTAACCAAGATTGTTGCGATCCCGTATATACATGGTGTGTCCCATCGCATCAAGAAAGCCGCAGGCCGGGCTGGTATAAAGGTCGTGTTCACTGCGCCTAACAAGTTGGGAAGGATGTGTAAAAAAATAAACAAAAGCCGGAGAACACCTGGACCGTGCAATAAGCAACATGTCGCCAAGCCTGTACATTGCAGTACCAATGTAGTGTATTCCATTCCCACCTCTTGCGGCTGCACTTACATAGAAGCAGGACGCTGTATCAATGAACGTTTGCGTGAGCATGCTCACTGTGTCAAGATTAAGACTGGCAGCAATCTGGCTGTTCATTGTGCCAAGTGTGGCTGTACTCCACTCCTTGACCACACACGTGTGTTGAAAAGGTACAGCGATCAGATGGCCAGAGAAATCTTTGAGGCATTTTCAATGTGTCAGTTAGGAGCCACCTGTGTTAGTTCCCCTTCTATTGCAGTTTGCGATAAAGAACTTAAGTTCCTTAGAAGTTAAGCAGTTTGGCCTGTGTCCTCCATGTTATGGTTTCTTTTATTTTGTTTAATGTCATTGACGCATGCGCAGCAGTAGTTGACCGACGATGACTCGCCTTCCCCTCCCCTTCTTTCACTCTCTTTATGCCTGTTGCAAACTGTATATATTTGCGCAGGCTCCAATAAAGGTGTTGTTGGCAGTCAGCGCTCGTCCTGTGTCCTCCCTTGTCCATGTTTTTTGGCGCTGTTTTAAATATGAATGATTCCCTAAATAATCTGTGAACATGCAACATCTGTAGACGATTGTGTCATCTAATCAAAAGTTTGTTAAACTAAAATTTTATGCTTGGTTTCTAGATGAAAAGTTTATAAATGCTCAGAAACATTGCTAATAAATATCACTTGAATTTAAAGCCTGCTAATGTGTTACCTAGACTGCAATTGAATGTCTTGCACTTTGGAAAGACACCCAGCTCTCCCCAACCCCCAATGTGTTAAAGGTAGGTCAAACATGATGATCTGCATTACGCTTATCTAACAACCCAAAATTCTAAAGATGCTGCTAAATGTCACTCACACGGCCTATCGCACAGGATGTGCCAGGTCGTTAGCTAAGACTAAACGTTCCCAACTGCCATGCAGTGTAGCTGGGGGCCTTATAATGCAGTCACTATTACATATACCCCTGTCACACGGCAAATCTAATGTCATTTCCAAAGAATGACATTTCTGTGGTTAATGTCATTATCACTGTGTGCTGTCACATCGCGAAAACTAATTTAATTTGAAAATTATTTGAAAGAATAAGTTTGGCGAACTCATGTAATTTTTGACGAATGTCATTGCATTTTACCATGTGACAGCAAGCAAATCTCATTAATTGTAAATGACATCAGATTTGCCGTGTAACGGGTATAAATGGCTCGTTAGCCCATCATGACTCATGGTGAAATTGCTGGCACAACTTGATCCCAAATTTGTGAGAAATACACAGGCAAAGTATGTTTACCGCACTGGTCACTTGGGGCCTCACTTCCCTGTGCAACAGAACTTTTGCATATAGTTGCAAAAATGTGTGAAACCAAACTCCCCATATACAGGCTAGGCAACTTTTTGTGTGTGTGGATTGCTAGCACAATGCAATATTTTAATGAATAATAATTTCTCATTAGGAAAATATGACATTCATTACATCTGCCTCCATATAGGAATGAGTAAAATTTCAGTATTCATTTTAACCATTGAAGCATGAGACGTAAATGTCCCCCCCCCCCCCCCTCCCATACTATTTATTTTCTATCTAAATGGGCTAAGTGCATCTGCAATAACTATACTCAACAGAAAGACAAAAATATTTTGTGGAACCTTTTTTAGTAATAGGGGAGGCAACACTAGGAAGAAAACTGGAAGTCAGCTTCATCTCAAGCCACCAGCTCTAGTCATATGCTAACCAGAGGTGTAGACGGCATGTGCTTTACATTAAGTGAGCGATATACCACTGCAGCTGGAAATCTGGCATCTGTGTATTCTTTCTGACTGTGGTTAAAAAAAAAAAAAAAGAAGAAGCTCAAGTCGCAGGCCAAACTTCCTCGAGCGGTGTTTCTACTCTAAACAAATGACACTTGCTGCCTGTCATTTTGTGTTCGTCGAAGACATGTAGCTAGAAACTCCGTACTGAATACCGAAACAAGGTTTTTTTCTTTTTCGCTTTTTCTTTTGTTTTTTGCGGGCAACACTTGTTGTCCATAAAGGGTTAATATGAGAAGCAAGGCAGTTCATGAAACCTCCACACACTTAGAACACAACGTTCACTACCTAAATGAACACTACTAACCAGCATTTCTTGAAACATATCTGCAATCCACTCAGGAGCAAGTGAAGCCAAATACATACATTCAATATACACTGTAATAAACAAAGCCCATTGTTAGAACTACGGCTGTACATATCGTATTAGGCAAAGCTGCCTAGGCAACTAAAAACTGCCTTGATACAATAATCCAATAAGCATGTCCCAGTTCTAAAAAAACCTTGCCTATTCACATTTCAGAATGCAAACTATAACATTTTAATTGTCTGAATTATCAAATCAATAAAACACTATGAAGAAATGTGCCTTTCAATGCACACAATCACATCACAAACTATTACATCTAAAACAATGCCACATACAGTAATATCCTGCTTAAATGTATCACTACCATGGAGATGTCAACATTTGTAGTGACCGTAAAAATAAACATCTTACAATATGATCAACATCGCATATCGGACGAAACAACCAAACTCTGCCTTCAGACAAGCTGCTTTCTAATTGACTGGGTATGATATGAAGTGCAGTAAATTTCTATTAAGTGAACAAATGCAGACAGCTGCAGTCAAACGAATCTACACGAGATTTCGATTTGCAGGCTGATTAGTCCCATGACGTAAGGGCTGCGCATGGCATGTCTGCAGGCGGTGTTCAGACAGACTAAGACTGAAGTAGACAAAATAAATACTAGGTGGTGCTTTACGAACAAACAAGTGCACACTGGCTATTACCCTTTGCCCATGCCAGCAGTTACCGACCACTATCAACACACCACTACAGTATTCAAGATTGATGCTAAATAGAAAACAGTCTCCTTGGCAAATCCTTACATGTTCCCCACCAAAATTCTGGCAACTGCTCCACGCGTACAAAAATGTGGTGGCACACTACGCTGGTATAGTTTTAAGCTTAGGTGGCCAAGATGCACAAGCCACAGTTGGCTGTTGAACGCATTATCTCGATCAAGAAAGTAAAAAATGGGCTTAGTTCTTCGGTCAAGTGTGTCGAGGGAGCGGCCTGCCACGAAACTTAAGCCCACACGCACATGAAAAAGTCACTACACAATTCATGATCTTGCTGCATATTTTACAAACTGGAAGCACAGTAGCATGACACCACGTTCACAGGACATAACAGAAATTTGGTCTGCCATGTCGATTTCAGACGCACAACTTCATGCAGCACAAAGGACTGCCATTACCTTATATGAAGCTACTACACACACAGTACTTGCAAACTTGATTTTTGTAGAGCCTACTAAATATATTTTTGACACAATGGTATGCTAAATGACCCACATCTTAGACTTAGGCATTTCTAAGTCCTGTGTTTTCTTGTAGAATAGTTTGCATGAGTGTTTGTTATACAATCAATGTGTTTAAAAAGGTTGATAGAAGCAGTCTAGCTAATGATCAACCAATCTAGTACTCTACCCATATTTTCAAAGTTGCTCAGAAACATTATAGTACTTTCTCACTCTACAGGCCTTGAAGAAACAGATCAGATACTCAGATTCACAGTCCAGTTCTCACAAGAAATCTGTTGACACGAGTCTGCATTCTATGTTACTACATGAGCTTGAGCGTAACACAACTGTGAGCAACATTACTGTATTTTCAATTAAAACGTTAAAACTTTTATATCATGAATTGCTCATAAGAAAACAAATGTTCAATTTCCCTGGCCACGCTGCTTCCCTTATCACATTGAATCTAAAGCACCACAAACAGGCAGTATCGGGGAATGGTTTTGTCAGACATGGCACCTACTATTATTCAATGCGATGTTCCACAGAGAAGCATATTAGGTCATTTTCTTTTTAATAGCTATATTACTGACATCGCACACATATCATGCCATGCAAAGTTCACAAGACTCTATGCACAAAATACCAGCACATTTTACCAGAGAAAACATAGGTAATCTAGTTTATACTGCAAACTGTACAGTGGAACAGCTAGAGCTTCTTGTCTTTTTCATTACCTATACAGTCGATCTTGGATATATCTAACTTGAAGGTGATCACAAAATAGTTTGAAATATCCAGAATTTAAAATATAAAGTATGCATATCTGAAGCTTATCTCAAAACTATGCACATCTCGGAGTCTCCTGAGATGGTGAAAAGTGGAAATTTACCTATATTTGTTTTTCCGAGGCTGCGTCGAATGCACAAAAGCTAACTTTCTTTTTCCCCCACAAGAATTTTGCAAGTCACACACAATGCGAAATAATTTTTGAGGAACTGATCACAGTGTTAACCCTAAAAAGCCTGCATGAGCCAGCCGCAAGAGTGCAATTCGCTCATATCTAAGTACTCGTTATATGTTATTATGCAGAATAAGGTAGAAATTGACACAGTGCAGAAGCGAACCATCCATATGAACATGCGCCGTGCCGCCTTCAGTGCACTTGTACTGCGGATCGCATGTGAAAGTGCCCAGCCGCATGTCAGTTGCAATGCGCCATTCACCATCAACAACTAATTATCACAGGTTGACAGTAAGTCGACCAGGCAGACAATGTCACATTTGAAAATAGCTTTCAGCTTGCAGATCTTCCGAGTCCATTCCCAGTCGCAACACTGCGAGCACAAATGAAGTGTGCTCTGCCTGAACTGTGGGCCCGCGAATTGCACAGCAGTGCATCTTTTGTGCCACTGCCACAATGGTCTCTCACAATATGCATATGTGGCGTACGGTGGTTTTAAATTAAATCCAAACTACGTAATGTAAAAATCTGTCCAAGTGGGTGTTTGGGTCAGATTCGTCTTGGCCACTTGCGGAACCCTAAAATTCCTTTCACTGAAATTCTACAAGACAAACCTGGCGGCCCAGGCATCTCAACTTTAGCATCCCATGTCCGGAGTCACTTAGTGAAAAGATCCGTGTGCCATCCATACTTTCTTGTGAAATGTCCATTTCGAATCCAGAGGCGTTTTAAGTTCTTGAAGCAATGTGGCGATGCTCTTTCTGATGATGAACGGCTGCATATAGTATGCTTCACTTCATTGCAATTAGTTTTTTTTATTATCAGTATGCTTCATCGCATTACGTGGCTGCATTTTGGCGATGCTTACTAAAGCAAATCCACCATTATGGTGCGCAAATAAGACCCTTGCTACACAAGCCATCCCTATTTTGAGACAGGCACCTTGTTTATTTTTCCTCTATACCATGTACTGCCTTTCATATTCAATGCCTTGTTTGAAAGCATCTGCCAAAACAGTGCCGTTTTGTCGGCATGAATATTTCCGATGATGGGAGAAGTGATGGCGATGCCTTTAGAAGCGCACTTGCAAAGGTGCAGTGTTCTATATACAGTCAACGACTGAATTTTCGGACATGCCTGATATTTCGGACGTCTTCGCGGCACCGCCACGAGCCCCATATATGTATAAGGACATCTGAAGTTTCGGACGCTCGAACGCTCCGCCGTCCAATTTTCCGGACTTTTTGACGGACGGAAGGAATTTTTGGCTCCTCGCGCAGCGCCCTTGAGAAGGAAATCCACTTGCAGCCGAAGCATATCACCGCTTTGAAGCACAACTAGCCGAATCTAGTCGTCACACACCGATTTGGTCCGGCCACGCTGGCTATGTTCATCGCCGCACTTCCGCCTCCGGCGGAGTTTCCGGAGCGGCGCCATTTTGTTTGTTTGTTTGAGCAGGCCACGTTTTGGCTAGCGTGGTGTGTGGTTGTCTGTTGTGTCAAGTGTGCTCTGCGACGCTAGGCCTAGGTGCTTCGACGCTCGTGAGCGAACTCCACTGTTCGCAACTTGAGGATTTCGCTTGCCTTCGATGGCGCCCACTCCGTCTTCGTCGTCCTCGCCGATGGCATCGAAGCGCGGAAAGCAGTACCGTCGGACGACGTGATCAACGACCTCCGCTCTGCTGGGGTTTCCATACCCACGGAAATAACTTTTGAACAGTTTATTGACGCTGACAACGAGCTCGACTTCCGCGCAGAACTGACTGACGAGGAAATAGTCCGTCGGGTTGTGGGGGATTCAGAAGACTCCGATGTTGAAAATGAGGAGCCAATGCCTGCGCCACCTACAGGCGCCGAGTTGACGCGAGCACTGTTGACTCTTTCATCGGTGTACAGTGCTGACATGACCCTTGCTCAGATCGAGGCGAATATGATCGCATGCAACCGGAACGCCGTCAAAACAACAATCGGCAAGTTCTTCAAGCCACTGCAGCAATAACACCGGCTGCCCGACGATGCACATGTACATAATAAACCGGCAGTCGGCTGCATACAGAGTTTTTGAACGCCTCTTTTTATAGCCACTTCACTGATGCTGTGGCAGGGTTTCGGAAGCCTGTTACTTCGCCCTTTACCTCTAGATCTGAGAAAAAAATAAAAAGGGTGCGTTTTTTTGCATGCATTCATTTTTTCGGACTGCCTGAATTTTCGGATGTTTTTACGTTCCCTAGAGGGTCCGAAAAATCGGTCGTTGACTGTATATCAAATGTCGCAGTGAATGAGAGTTCGATATACACATAGTACAGTGCTATACTTTTGCATGGGATTTCCAAGGGGATGTTACTATGTACTGCTCAATATAGACAATAATTCAATATGTTCGGGTTCAATAATTCGGGATCGACTGTATTAAGGACCTCATACACACATTACGCCATGCAAAGTTCACAGCATGTGCAGAAGACACCGACATATATTTCACTGGAAATAAGTGAAAGAAGGAAAGAAGAGATGATACTCGAACCTCGCTATAACCAATTTGAAAGCGTTACGATCGACCTGCAGGCATACTGCTCTTCAAACCTATCTCAGCCCGCTGCAGTTGTTTCGATCGACCCGCGGGGGTGGCGTCCTTCAGAGAACCGGCGACGGCGACAGCGCTAACCGACCATGCACTTCCTTCGGAGAACTGGAGATCACAGCAGCGTTAATCCACCATGCGCTTCCTTCGGAGAGTCGGCGACGACAGCAGGGCTGGCCACGTTTGGCGGACCGTGTATTGTTGGTTGATTTGCCATGGTCTTCATGGTCTATTTGCAGCAAGAGAGCTTCTCTAACAAAGGGTGTTTTGCGGTGCGTTCCTCGGGCCCCAGGATTCGTCACAGTCTGCTGACACTCGTGGCGGCTACCGGAGAAGTCAACTCTGGAATTAAGAGGCGCCGGCTGGGGTGAAGCTTGACAACCTGGCTACGAGGACCCGCTCACCTCGGTGGGTTCTAGGAATCCAAAGTGCATATGTAAGTGTGTGAGCCCTCCCCCTTCAAAGGTGGGTCCACTATGCCCCAACGACTGTGGACGGTCCGACTGGACGAAGGTTGGACAGCAGTTTTCCCTCCCCTAGGGATCTAGGGAGAACAGAGGCTTTTTAAGCAGCAGTTTGTCGGCTGCTAGAGAGGTGTGCTAGGTGCTTGGAGCTCCTGTGCTGTATGCTTCGTCTTGCGTGCTCCATGTGGGAGTCATTCTACACTGTTGAAATGTATCTCGTGTTTTAATGTAAATATGTATATAAGTTCTGCACTCCTAGTTCCCGAAAGTTCCTCTCTACAACCACGTCCCAAGCGTGGGTGAGTTGGACGACGGCATGGGCCAGCTACCACATAGTTCATGCCCGACTACAAACCTAACAACTGGATGCCAGCGGTGAGATAGTCCTACAACTCTTACAAAAGGGAAGCCAAAATTGCTTGTTATATCCATTACTTCGTTATATCGACAACTGCCGCTTACTGCAGTATATGCCCAGCGGTGTGCGCAAGTTTAAACATGCAAAGAAGACTACAGCTATGCGGCTTAACAAACTGCTACGCGGTGGCGTATGCAATGAAATTTCAATACAACAGCAATTACGCTCCGGCGTGTGCAACTCCTTTAGAACCTAAAGTGACAGCCTTTACAATAGCATCCTTATGTTGCAATTGAAGGTCTTTTGCTTCCGTTTTCCACTTGACTCGCTCATATTGTCATGAAACTGGCAAAACAGTGATGTGGTCGACAGGAACAGCTAGCATGCTGCATTGCAAACAAGTCTGTCTGTCATGTTGAAGCAGCATGTAACAGTGCGCCGAATATGAAGCTGGGCCAGTATTCTCTGGCAACCTCCATGACTTTCGAAGATAGATTCACTTTTGCGTGATGTTGTAAACCCTTCGAAGTGTACAGCTGGCACAGCTTAGCACAGTGCCAGAAATACTGTTGGCCGTAAACGCGGACACAGTTGGCCCATGAAAGCGAAACTATCTGATCCGTCGCTCTCCCATGACCCTGCGGCTCTACTGTCACAGTTATCTCTATGTCTGCTACGCTGACTTGGCTTGGCCGGCTCGTGCTGGTTTGAAACCATTTCAGAGGTCATGCCTAGCTGCATCAGCCAGTGCGCTGCGCTGCAGTGAGAGAAAGAGAAGTGGAGGCACTGGTATTTTGGCATGCCTCGCGCAACAATTATCATGGATGTATGGCGTCGTGAAGCTAGGCGTGGCTTCCGAGATTGCTATCTTGAAGGGTGCGCTTAGCGACCTAGCTTTGCCAGCTACATGCCGCAGCGAGAGAGAGGTGGGATAAGATAAGTGCTGCTCATGTGCAGCCACCGTGCATGTGGCAGTGAGAACGACCAGTGTTGCTCAACGGCGAGCGCAGCGCCGTTGAGCAACACGCAGCTCAGCGCCGAGCGAGCGCAGAACTCGGCGGAAAGCAATATACTCGGTGCACAGCGGCTGGTACTTTTGGTTTCGGAGACAAATCTAGTTCATTACGGTAAACTCTTGATGATACGAATTTCATGGGGTCGCATAAGATATTCTTATCACCGAAAATTTGTACCACCAAAACACATAAAATCAAGAAAAAAAAATTAATTTACTTTTAGCAAGAAAATTCCTATACAGCGGAATGTTGTTGATATGTTCCTCGCTACGACGTTGTCCCGGCTGCTACGTTGCATTATCACGGTTCTAACCTAAATCCCATTGACTTCCATGTATTATGTTCCCGTTGATATGTTAGCCTAGACCTGAGGAGGGAACAGAAGAAACTGGTGCATAAGAAGCCGATCAATGAGTTAGCAGTAAGAGGGAAAATAGAGGAATTCCGGATCAAGCTACAGAACAGGTATTCGGCTTTAACTCAGGAAGAGGACCTTAGTGTTGAAGCAATGAACGAAAATCTTACGGGCATCATTAAGGAGTGTGCAATAGAAGTCGGTGGTAACTCCGCTAGACAGGATACCAGTAAGCTATCGCAGGAGACGAAAGATCTGATCAAGAAACGCCAATGTATGAAAGCATTTAACCCTACAGCTAGAATAGAACTGGCAGAACTTTCGAAGTTAATCAACAAGCGTAAGACAGCTGACATAAGGAAGTATAATATGGATAGAATTGAACATGCTCTCAGGAACGGAGGAAGCCTAAAAGCAATGAAGAATAAACTAGGAATTGGCAAGAATCAGATGTATGCGTTAAGAGACAAATCCAGCACTATCATTACTAATATGGATGAGATAGTTCAAGTGGCTGAGGAGTTCTATAGAGATTTATACAGTACCAGTGGCACCCACGACGATAATGGAAGAGAGAATAGTCTAGAGGAATTTGAAATCCCGCAAATAACGCCGGAAGAAGTAAAGAAAGCCTTGGGAGCTATGCAAAGGGGGAAGGCAACTAGGGAGGATAAGGTAACAGCAGATTTGTTGAAGGATGGTGGGCAGATTGTTCTAGAAAAACTGGCCACCCTGTATACACAATGCCTCATAACCTCAAGTGTACTTGGAATCTTGAAAAAATGCTAACATAATCCTAATCCATTAGAAAGGGAACGCCAAAAACTTGAAAAATTATAGACCGATCAGCTTACTGTCCGTTGCCTACAAAATATTTACTAAGGCAATCGCAAATAGAATCAGGAACACCTTAGACTTCTGCCAAGCAAAGGACCAGGCAGGATTCCGTAAAGGCCACTCAACAGTAGACTATATTCACACTATCAATCAGGTGATAGAGAAATGTGCGAAATATAACCAACCCTTATATATAGCTTTCATTGATTACAAGAAAGCGTTTGATTCTGTCGAAACCTCAGCAGTCATGGAGGCATTACGGAATCGGGGTGTAGACGAGCCGTATGTAAAAATACTGAAAGATATCTATAGCGGCTCCACAGCCACCGTAGTCCTCCATAAAGAAAGCAACAAAATCCCAATAAAGAAAGGTGTCAGGAAGGGAGATACAATCTCTCCAATGCTATTCACAGCGTGTTTACAGGAGGTATTCAGAGACCTGGAATGGGAAGAATTGGGGATTAGAGTTAATGGAGAATACCTTAGTAACTTGCGATTCGCTGATGATATTGCCTTGCTTAGTAACTCAGGGGACCAATTGCAATGCATGCTCACTGACCTGAAGAGGCAAAGCAGCAGAAGAGTGGGTCTAAAAATTTATCTGCAGAAAACTAAAGTAATGTTTAGCAGTCTCGGAAGAGAACAGCAGTTTACGATGGGTAGCCAGGTACTGGAAGTGGTAAGGGAATACATCTATGCACTTAGGGCAGGTAGTGACCACAGATCCGGATCATGAGACTGAAATAATCAGAAGAATAAGAATGGGCTGGGGAGCGTTTGACAGGCATTCTCAGATCATGAACAGCAGGCTGCCATTATCCCTCAAGAGAAAAGTGCATAACAGCTGTGTCTTATCAGTACTCTTGTACGGGGCAGAAACCTGGAGGCTTACAAAAAGGGTTCTACTTAAGTTGAGGACGACGCAACGAGCTATGGAAAGATGAATGATAGGTGTAACGTTAAGGGATAAGAAAAGAGCAGATTGGTTGAGGGAACAAACGCGGGTTAATGAGATCTTAGTTGAAATCAAGAAAAAGAAATGGGCATGGGCAGGACATGTAATGAGGAGGGAAGATAACCAATGGTCATTAAGGGTACGGACTGGATTCCAAGGGACGGGAAGCGTAGCAGGGGGCGGCAGAAGGTTAGGTGGACGGATGAGATTAAGAAGTTTGCAGGGACGACATGGCCACAATTAGTACATGACCAGGCTAGTTGGAGAAGTATGGGAGAGGCCTTTGCCCTGCAGTGGGCGTAACCAGGCTGATGATGATGATATGTTGCCTTATCTTACATTGCGTTTGAATGTGGTGGTCATGTAAATTTAGCAATGCAGCCAGCTTGTATGTTGCAACAAGTGACCGGTGCGTTGCAACGAGCTACCAGCACATTGCAGTAAGCGACCAAAGTTTGCAATAGGTGACCAAAGTTCCACAAGCCAGGTGCTGCACATGTGCACATAGCAGTTGGCAAAGCAACTGAAGCAAAGTGCACATCAGTGAAAGCCTACCGGGAACCATGCCCACTGGGCCAGATCCACCGAGTGCAGCATTACATTTATTTTGGAGCTGGCAAGGGTCTTACATGCGTAGCATAATCGCTGGTTCTTTTAACTCAGCTTCCCTGCAATGGAGCCGTGTGATGCAGTGAAGCATAAGCAACATATTGCAGTCAAGCATATTAAGAGTTGAAAGGGGCCACTGTCGCAAAACATTGTATATGTCTCTTAACTACAGATGCGCACATGTACCGTCCTCGTTAACAGTACAAGCGCTGAGACGTACTGTACTGGAAGCGTTTCAGAGCTGTTTCTGAGATAGCTGTGGTGATTGGTGGCCTTCCTCAGTTACGTTTTCCTGGCTGTTAGATTTTCTTCCCCCCCCCCCCATTCCTTTGAAAGACGTTCATGAATGGGGTTCTACAATCCGTGTGCGTTTTCTTCGTGCCCAAATCATCAACAGTCGCCTTCTGGAAGGTGTAAAAGTGTGCGCATGTGACCTCACAAACGTTTTCGAATGCCACTGAATGCCTCAGCACGTTGAGTGCAAGGAGCATTTTGGTTGTGGTGGGCTGCCTGTCGTGGCTGCTGACACAGTCGTCATTGCTGTAGTAGTCCTCGTCTTCTTCCTCGCTGGTCAAAGCATCAGGCTGTGGTGTAGCCCGGTCCGCTCGACAAGGGACCAATGAGACTGTGCAGCTGCATGACGTAGCCAGTCGCTTGGCAACTATGAATCCCACCCAGATCCTGCTGTGCCAGCTTGTCTGTGCCGGCTGCTATGCTGGCTCGATCGCCGCCACTTCTGTTCCTCACACATCCATATGATCCACAGCAGCGCGACAATGAGTTCAGAACAGCCAATGTTTTTTGTACTGTAAGCAATGTATTTTGGCCGGGGAATGTTATAAATTCGTATCACACCGAAATTCGTACCAGCTGTGATCGTCTCACCGGGGTTCTACTGTATATCCATTTACAGAACAATTTCACTTAATTAAAACGAGGTTTTAAATACACGGATCTCTATGGAGATTTCAAGGGGAATTACATTTACTTCATTACATCCCATCTCATTATAACAAGGTTCAAGTGTAGGATGATTCTAGCTCCTGCATTTAGGATTGGATAAATACTGCAGGTAATTTGATCTTCAAGCACATTTCATCATCATTTCTGCACCAAGTAAGCATGAGCGCCACCAATTTACAGTTTGAACCCCATAGTAGCTTCAAAAGCATTTCACTTCAAAAATAAGAACCACTAAATACCTTACCAGCTACAAAATGAAATTTGTGACAGTTCCTCAGCTAGCACCTTCCACAGGCCTGCAGAAAACCCCTTTTGTACTGAGCTCCTTTGTAAACTTGCAGCAAGCCAATCTTAACATATCACCCAGTGAAAACAAGCAAGCTTCCATTAATAATAAACACCGACAAAACAAGACAGAGTGGGAAAACAATGTTAAATTAAAGAACGGTGCAGCTGAACACTCACGTAGCCAATGTCTGGTCGGTAGACCACATAGGCACCGAGGATACAGTGCAGGACATCAAAGTAAGGGCCTGCCTCCTGAAAGATGCCCAGCTGTGGGAATGTGCGTGACACATCCAGTCGGATGAGGTGTGCCGACTGCTCGCGTGTGTGCAAAGCTGAAGGTTCCTCAGGGAGGGCCTCGCTGCGCCAGATTTTACGCGAGCGTGAGGCACAGATTTCATATAGCTCAGGTGTGATGTTTAACTCATTGCCAATGGCCAGCTTCCAGACACGACCTCGCACGCTCGGTGGAAGGCCCTGCCACCACAGGTCCCGTATGCGTCGCTGGCTACGTGCCACTTCCCAACATGGTAGCACCTCTGACACCCAAGTACGTGTGGCCTGCGCCAGCTGTTCCTCCTGCTTCCACTGCTGCTGCATCTGCTTCTTGCGGGCACGGGCATCTTTTAACTCTGCATATAGTGGAACAAGAGCTGCGTGAATATAAGTCAGAAAACAGTATACAGCTAAACCGCAATATATATCAGTAGCGCTTAACTTCGTTACGTTGAAATAACGCACGTTCTCACAAAAGGGCTGTACTCTCGTATTTTAGAAATTATCCATGCATATGCTGCAGCCCCCTTCCCTGAATGAGCATCTTTAGAACCATGTGATGCACTGTGCTATCCCTGTGGTGTTTCGATGTGGTGTACAGAGGCATTTAAGTCTCTTTTTCCATTGCTTCCACAGTTAGAAGTGTTGGCTGGAAACTCATCAAATGAAGCATTGGTGTCACGAAGTTCATTTCCCGAGACCCCGTGGCTTACTCTGTCGTGCTTTCCTCCTGTGCTGGTTTTCACCAAAGGCACCTGTTAATGCCCTGAATGTGCGTGCACTGCAGACCCCATACACCGAGGCTTTCTGCGCTTTGTGCAAGCATTTGGGCAATGAGATTTCGTCCTTCTCTTTTGCCATATTGAAAAGTACAGAGACATTATCAATTGCAACATTCCAGTCACGTTTCCAGTGAAAACCTCGGTAGTTCTTATTGTGCAACCTTGCACCTTAAAGGCAGCTTGTGTCTAAGGATGGCTTCACCTTTGAACAGCACAGTATTGGTGCTGTCCTCTTCAGTTTCTACAGTTGATTGTTAAGAGGGAAGCTGGTCAACTAAGCATAGTCAAAAAATTTTTATCCCAGTATTCTTGTACGATTTTTCATAGGTAGTGCCGTCTGCTTTGCATTGTGCACCAGACTCTGCACTACATACTGTACACACTATTACATACTGTACATGCTGGTGGAGCAAACTTTCATTGTTACTGATTCACACACAGTGTTTATTTGGCGATGTTTATTTACATAATGTTTATCTGGATATAAGCTGACAACCTATTGCAAAATGACTGACAAAATAAGGGTGTAGGCGTAGAATCAACAATGGTTCCAGAGTTGCAATGCTTTATCCTAGCTTTAACAATACACTTGCTTGAAGTAATTAATAAAGGGAAAATCAGACATCCACCCAATTGTAGCAATTGCTACAATGTTCGCGCGTATGGGTTTCCATTGTAGCAATTGCTACAGTTGGGTGGATGTCTGATTTTCCCTTTATTAAACACACTTGCTGCTGCATCATGCCACCGAAAATCTTACCGAGCAAGAGCGACTGGTAAACCTGACTGGTTATCATTGCACCAACTATGCATCATTAAACAGTGATGGTGCATTCTTTAGTGGGCTCATAGAAAAGCCACCCTGCTAAGCTGGTCTCAAAACCTTTCTGAAACTGATGGACATTAAATGTTACAATGTAGATGACAATGGCAGATGAGCTTTTTATGTGTCATACGCAATCACCCAAAACATTTGTGACTAATGTGACAGATAAAAATATATACCATTTTACTTTTGACAATATTCTGGTTGGTTTACATTTGAAAGCACCTTTATTAGTTTCAATTTCAGGATTAGCATCTTTTATTTGAAGCCAGCTTCGAGTGAAATAAGTACGGTAGGTTGCCAAGTGTCGTCTGCAAACAACTGCACATAATTTAACCATTTGACCACTATCGCTCATGGTACAGTTTCCATTTAATGCCTTGGTCTTCCTTCACACCAGCTGGAGTTACACTGGGGTTACATTGAAGTGTACTCTGGAGGGGGAGCTCCACAATGAAGCAAAGAAATGCAAAACTACCTCTCCCTCAAGCCATGCTATGCCCTTTGATAGAAGCTGCAAATAGTGTTTGGTGACCAACAATTTAAAATACTTTTTTTTTTCTTTTTCAGATAAAGCTCGAGTTCACTACCTCCAGGCATAAGGTGCAAATGGCCAAGGCTGTTGTCCTTTTGCACTTTATGCCAGAATATGCAAAAAAAACTTGCCTCAGTTCCAAATTTAAGTTTTAACACCACCTCCAGCACTGCCAGTCAACTTGCAGATCACCAAGCAATTGCAATTAATAACATTTACTCTGTTTTGTTGGCTCTTGCACACACTATGTTGTAAAATTTTGGTCCTTGCTCCAAAAAGAGAAAATGGAAGAGGACACACCTTTATAGCCGTGTCACATGCCTTCCTGCTTTACAACAAAAAATGAACCGATGTCTAACGCTGACAAACAGTGCCAATTTGAGACCTTTAAAGGGACACTAAATGGCAAATATTAAATCAATCTGAAGTAACATATTAATGCTCCAAATGTTACTGGTACCAAGAAAAAGAGGTTTCATAAGCAAATGAAATAAATGGGGGCCAGGATTCGCACTGCCACTATAAAGATATGGTAGCAGCACCCGCGACATAACACTCAGACTCAGAGTATAAATGGTAATTAAAGTAAGCCAATAATGATAAAGTTATTGCAATACATTTCAACAACACAAAACAACATAAAAGGAAATTTGGCTAATTTCATAGGATTTTTTTGACAGGCATACTCGATTATTCTACTTCTTAAAACGGCTGTCAGCACAATATGTGAAAGCATAGTGCCTTCCCTGTGCGGGCCTCTTACTCAAAGCAAACGATATCACCCAGCAATGCATGGCCTCCGAGACCCCCAGCATAGTTTAGGATTCCTAAGAAGTGACCGGATTCATTGCAGGTGATTTGAAATCAATTGTGCAGCCCCTTCTGTCACTATTTTCTTACAAACAAATCATCTTATTGCATCCAACACTGTGAAGCTTCTAAAAAGACCCTCTAATATGCCACATTAATTTAATGTTCACCTTTAAAGTGAAATAACTCAATGCTTCTCATAGTAACCCGAGTGTCACACTGGGATTAATAATGGTATAACAAGGAATAAAGCTGACCAACAGTTCGACAAGGGGACTTGTCTTCGTCAGGGCAGCAAGAAAAGCCGCCTTGCCTAAACACTGGCTCCAGCAACATTCTTTGTTCTACCACTGTTGATCCCTTCAAGCCTCCATCTTTCTGTTAGTTTCTCGTTCACTCTCACATTCCTTATATTCTGCAGCTCACAGTGAGTGGGTGTAGTTAATTTTCCTGGTTTAGCTGCATCTGTGGCACTGCCTGTTTGTGTTTTAGGTAGGAAAAAAAAAAAGTGGGGCATAGAGTGACGAGCTTCGCTCATAACAGAGCATGGGGAAAAAAAAAAAAAAAACTCTGACAAGACTATGTAAAACCATTCTTGTGACACACAACATGACAAGCAGCACTCCTGCTTAATGTGCTTTCCATGAAGTTATGAAGGAGCCATGATAAAGTCTAGCTTGTCTATCAGGAAGTGCACCCTCTTAGCTCCCCATGAAAATGGGGAACTTTTCATTCAGCAGTCACACCAGGTTTCCTGTGGCCACAGATGGATAAGTGTACAGCTTTCAGAGATGTACTGTCTGTGGTGCACAGCCTTACTGCTTGGGGGGATGGAAAGAAGCTTCACCAAAAATGACATCTTATTAATCCCTCTCCTGACCCCAGCCCTATTCAAGGACGATTACTACAAGCTATGGTGTTAACAGGAACAGCATATGTCAAGTTCATGCTTATGAAATTCGGTTTTACAACTAAGGTTTTAGTGATGACCAGTGGAAGGCATAGCATACAAAGGGTCAAGCAATCTGACACTATGCGGGTGCCATATGTAGCAAGGGCACACTTTTGTACATTAAAAGCTATAGAGGGGCCATATTTTTAGAAAAACTTGATTCAATTGAACAAGGCAATAATGCTTGGTGGATTTGACATAACTGTATGCAAATGAAACTGTCTCTGGGACTCTCGACAGCAGATTCAAAGCAGCAGCTAAATAAACCACATGGGCCGGTATAATGTAAAACTATTTCAATCTGTGTTTATCCCAAATCAGCCGTTAGCCCTCCACGATAAGTCAGAATGGTTCGGGTCTAGCCCATATTGGCGGGCGCATTATACCAGCCATAGTGAACATTG